>NC_138989.1:41590296-41700296 GCF_964341445.2 Mesoplodon mirus | reverse complement strand
CCTATCTTTGTTACTTGGAAATATTTCTTCATCTCCTTCTCTTTTTTATGGTGCTTTTCTTTTATTACATCTGTCTGTCGTGCTTTGGGCTCTACCCGCTTCATAACTTGTGATGTTGCTACTTTCCTTTCCAACTCTCACGTCATTATTGAAGACTTTCTTTATCCCTATGACTCCCTCTTTCCTTTTTATTTTTCCACCAGCCTTCAGCAGCCTCTGTCTTCTGAACTCAGATTTTGGAAAACACTCAGGTATTTTGGGCCGTCTTCCGGTGAAACGATTTCCCTGATTTTCCCGTCTTCCGGTGAAATGATTTCCCTGATTTTGATGGGTTACTGATTTTGATTTTGATCACTGATGGGTTACTGATTTTGATTTTTGATACTGATTTTGATTTTGATGGGTTACTGATTTTCCCTGATTTTGATATTGTTACTTTGCTGCTGCTGAATTGCATTGGGAGAGTTAGGATGCTTTGACAGTTTAGCCACAGATACACACAAGTTCTAAAATCAGGTGTGCGTGGATTCAGGAAATAGTCTAGCTGCAGCAGGAGATCTGGTGTGTGTTGGTATAAACGTATTACACACATCCATGCCTGTCTGTGTTCGTATTGAACTGGGGCGTACCTACATACGTAGAGCTAGAGAGTGAGGGAGCCCCATTCTTACATTTTCAAGTGAATAAGAAAATTTGAAGTCCATTTCTGCTCTTTATTATCTCTGGTCAGGAGAAAGAAAAAAAATATCCTCCTTGTGTGTGCACTTTTCTAGCTCTTTCCTTGGCTGTCTTTTGACACCGTGTCACCTGACCTTATCAGGAGGGAGCTGGGGGCTTGGGCTCATGTTTACCCAGGCCCCTCCTGGGATTGAACACTACCTTTGAGTCCAGCTTCTTTTAGCCTCACAGACAAAGACAAGGAGAGCATTCTCAGAGAACCCAGCCATCCAGTGTAAAACAGTTCCAGCTGTGGCTGCTCGTGAATTTTTTTGCGGGGGGAGGGGAAAAAGTATTGGCTTGTTTTTTAGGTGTGGCCACATTCATAGAGCTGTCTCGAGGCATTGGTTTTTAACGGATTCAGTTTAAAAGTGGCGAGGGATTAAAACACCAACCCTTTTGGAATTTGGCAAATTATAACAATGTTTTAAACTCTAGTCACTGTGGCTGGAGGGGTTCAGGTCTTTAATTGTGAAAGGCAGAAAGGGTCAGATGTTTTCAGATTTACCCAATTTATAGTATACTTAGGTTATTACAGCAGCACAATGTTATTTTATGTTTTAAATTTAAGATCACGTTTAACTATTGAATGATTTCCCTGACTGCTTTCTGAAAAGCTTTCCATAGAAACATCAAGGCAGTGAAATTAATTATCCTAAACGCAGACACATAAACTTGGAGGGGGTATGGTTCCTGTCTTTAAACGAATGCTCTGGCTGATGCAGCCACCACCCTGTGAGGGTTTTATAGGAGTATTTATTGTGGTTCAGTGATTGGAGACTGACCTCAGCTTTCAGTTAGCCAGTGCTGGACCCGAGACCAGGGAAGAGCCCTCGAATTCGACTCAGATTGTGACCCTTGCTAAGTGCTGGTTCCTTCAAGGGTTAAGATTAGAACGGAGCCATCTCGAAGAATAGGATGATGGGTGAAATCAGGCGACTGAGGTGAAATTCTACCTCAGAGAGAAAGAGGCAACTTTTCAAACTTGGACGAATGGTGGAGACTCTTCTCTGAGGGAAAAAAAAAAAATCCTGCGTGGAGGTGATTTTTTGATACATGTTAGAGGATCCGGCGGCCTTCCTGTGTGAGATTCTGGTTGTCCTCTCCTTGGATAGAGGGCTTGCTCTGCTCGTTACACAAACAAGAGGTGCCAGCTGCCTTTTGGACAAAGCAGGCACACTGTGGTTAAAGTCCTTCTCTGAGCGCTTAATGCATTTGAGGAAAGGGTTTTGTGCTGAAGCACTTTTAAGTATCCACTGGAACACTTGAATCTGGCGCCCTAAAAATTTTAAAAGCTCTTTTATCTGTGCCCCACGTGGTGCCTTTCACTTAGACGTCTTCTGTGTTCTTTGCTGTCCTTGTCAATTGCAAAGTTCTTTATTCTTGCGGGATTTTTTGTCTTGTTTTTCTTATTTGCAGGTGTCCCTGGTAAAGGCCTAAAGGGGAAAAAAGCAGCAGAATTTCTTACTTGAGTACTATTTCCATTTGAGGTGTGGCATTTTGTATATAATTTAACTTAATTTTTTTTAGGCTTCTGACCAGTCCTTTCTAAAGGATTCCTCTGCTGGCTTGTCACACTTGTAATGAGACACAGCATAGCACAGCCATGCTGCCTGTCATTCCACTTCCTAACTGCCCCCTCCCGCCCCGTTTTTTTTTTTTTTTTTTTTTTTTTTTTTGCGGTACTCAGGCCTCTCACTGCTGTGGCCTCTCCCGTTGCGGAGCACAGGCTCCGGACGCGCAGGCTCAGCGGCCATGGCTCATGGGCCCAGCCGCTCCATGGCATGTGGGATCTTCCCGGACCGGGGCACGAACCCGTGTCCCCTGCCTCGGCAGGCGGACTCTCAACCACTGCGCCACCGGGGAAGCCCTGCGCCCCCTTTATTAATTCTGTGCTTGGCCAGTCAGTAGGAGTGCAGCTCTGCTGACTTCCTCTTTCCAAACACTGACCTGTATGATCCCTGAAGCAGGCCCTGCCCCCTAAGGCCTGGGTATGAAGCACCAGACTGAACTTTGTTCCTGGTCCACTGGCTGCCGTTCTGGAGGCGCGCCGCCGGCTGCCATGCTTTAGACATGCCTGCTTCCCCCACTGCTCCTCTCCCAGCCACCCGGTCCACCGTGACCCTTCCCTTGTCTACCGTCTCTGCACCCATCTCCTTTCTGTGCTCTGCACTCTGGTTTCCCTTCGCCTGGTCCCAGAGGCACTTGATGCCACCAAGAAAAGTTGTCGAAAGTTTTAGCTGGAAGAAGTGTTAACGACAATATTCAACAGTTCTCTGTGTTCTCATTTTTACCTTCCAAACTCTAGAATGGAGCCGAGGAGTTATTTTTTCCCGAAACCCTCAGATTCATAAACAGAACTGTTTTATAGGCCTAAAGCGGGGAGGGCCTTCCCCAAAACATACTTATTCTCTCTAGAGGGGTGCAAGGGCTATTTTTCAAGAGTCTTGCAAGTGGCATTCCAGTTTGAACAAAAGGTAAAAACCTTTGCCTGGGATGTGAGAGGATTTTTCTGCTAGTTTTAGGCCAGCAGGGTTCTAATAAATGCTGATTAAGTACTGCCTGTGATTCCTTCTGTTATTTTTGACCACATGCTTTATTATAGCCACCTGCCTGATAAGATACTCCACATTGCACTGGGCCGTCACAAGCCTCTTAAAGGGTGCCACACTGAGATTTTTTTTCTTTTTTTTTGTTAAGACTGTATATCATAGTGTTTATTAAAAAAAAACGTCAGATTGCTTGGGCACAATTTCTACCTCTACCTTTTAATAGCTGTGTGATTTAGGGAAGTTACTTAACCCCTCTGTGCTTCCTATCTGCACACTGATGCTAATAATAGTACCCTCTTCATAGGGTTCCCTTAAGAAGTGATGGAGGTTATGCCTGCCAAACGCGGTGTCAGTTTAAAACACATACTAAGTGTTCAGTAAAATGGTAGCCATTATTAACACCCTATAGCGTCATTAGTAAGTCAGTAGTAAATTTCCTATCTTCCACATTTTGCATTTCCGTAAAATATATCCTTCGGAACAAACCTTGCGCCTCGAGATTAGAGTCAGCTAAGTTGATCTGGGCCAATGTTGTGCTTCGAGTTAGAACATGAGCTTACCCTGCTCACCCTGTGTGTACACGTATGAGCCTGTCCCCTCTCTTGACAGTCTGCTTAGTATTTGTGTTGAATAACAACAAAATCAAAGTCAGTTTTCGCAAAGAATAATTTCCTCACGTGTGTGTAAACTGCTTCTTGCTTTTCTCATTATTCTCTCTTCCTGGCTGACTATGAAAAAGTTCCTGCAGATACAACACCACACAAACCAATGTGTGCTGCCAGAGCACAGGGCAGCCAGTGGTCATTTTTTTTTTTTTTTTCTTTTTGCGGTATGTGGACCTCTCACTGTTGTGGCCTCTCCCGTTGCGGAGCACAGGCTCCGGATGCGCAGGCCCAGCGGCCATGGCTCACGGGCCCAGCCGCTCCGCAGCATATGGGATCCTCCCAGACCGGGGCACGAACCCGTATCCCCCGCATCGGCAGGCGGACTCTCAACCACTGCGCCACCAGGGAGGCCCCAGTGGTCATTTTTATATCGCTTGACTCTTCATCCCCTAAGTCCATTGTTTGTTGATAGGATATAAAAGGAATTTCTTAACCAGGAAGTAGAAGATGAGGGCTATACAGGCGTAAGGAATGATTTGCCCAGAATGTATGTAAGTGAGGATGTGAGGATTTGATAGAACTGGTGGGAGTGGATTTGGGTGATTGGGATATTTCTTGGAAGCCATTGTATTGAGGTGATTGGATCTGTGGTTTATAGTATCCTTGATGACCCCTTGAAACTACTAAATTTGAAACAACTATCCCTAAAAGTCTAGGCGAACTCCATTCTTCTCAGTGGGTTAATTCAATTTATTATTGTTTTTAATTATAACACACGGAAAGGAATTGGTCAGATACAGGAGAGGCTTGTGTCAGCATTTATATGTTATCCTTCTAGTTTGCAGGGAAGCTCACACGTACTGGATGTGGGCTTCACTGTGTTTTCCTTCTATGTTTCTCACTTTGAAAGCAGCCCGGAGTCCTTTCAGGATCCAGTTGTACAGTGTGTGGTTCTGGACCCGACTTTTTTGTGTGTGTCTGGGATTGAATAAGAGTGTGGAATCCCATGAAGTAATGGTGACTGTATCTGAAACAGACAAAAGCAAGTGACACAAAAAGGTAGTAGAAAGGAGTCTTGCTCCTTTTCCTACATCATCGTCACTCCTTGTAAAAAATGGTGACTGCATCTGAAACAGACAAAAGAAGTGACAAAAAGGTAGTAGAAAGGAGTCTTGCTCCTTTTCCCACGGCATCGTCACTCCTTGTAAAAAATGAAGAGAATCTGTTTGTAGAAGTGTGTGTGTGTGTGTGTGTGTGTGTGATCTGTTACAGTATTGTGGTGTGCACTCAACTACAATGTGGGCGTTTAACCTTTACATTTGTTACTTAATAATGATGGGTCTTTATTGCATGTACATGTTTGAGGCATTTCTCTGACATTTCCCCTATTACTCTCAGTACTGGGAGTGTTGCAGGCAGGACGGCCATCTGTCAGGGCTGCGGACGAGGGCCGAGGGGAGATCTGTGTTTGGGTGGTGGCTGTCGGGGAGAACTGAGCATGACGTCCTCTAAGGATCCTTCCAGCTCTGAGCCTGCAATTCTATGAAATAATTTGGCTCTGATGTAGTGTGCCAGGGAGATTTTTTTTTGAAACCTAATGTCATATCATATTCTTTATCAATATATCGTATCACTGCAGTTTGTGACATTATGCTGTAAAATGCTAGACCATAAAAGCCTATAATTTATAAGGCTATATTAGGTACTTACTTTATGTATTATAGCCTGATAGCCTTGTAATTTAACATTGCCTATCATTTATTCTATATATAATTCCATGGAGGGTTCTGGTGACATTATAAACCACAGAAGCAGAGCTCAAGTGGTTAGTCATTAGAACCCCAAGATAGAAATACCTTGTATTACATTATTCAGTATTTATTATTTTCCATAATGTGAAGGTAAAACACTTGGATTTGAAACGTTTTTTATTTATGCTCCGTATCACGGTGTTCATATACATGTCAATCAAAAGTACTCTGGTTGAATACCACATCACAACCATATGTGACCTTGTTTTTGTTTAAAACGTATGTTTGTTATACAAGGATGTGTTGTCCATTCCTCCGCATAACAAGTTTTTCCCCCAGCTGGTTATCAAAGAGAAAATTCTGCTGCCCATCCATTGTGAAGTTTGTTGCCTATTAAGTTCAAGAGATGCAAAAGACATTTGTTTTTGAATGAATTCTAAGTCATTCATACAGAGCTTGGTCAAAAATAAATACTCGACAAGGCTCTTTTACACAAAAACCACTGTAGTATTGGTAGTGGGCCAAAGGCTATAGTTATACTAACATATGTTGAAATGCATTAGATCATTATTGTAGAATGCTGTAGTATATTTTTATAAGTTGTCTTTGTG
Source organism: Mesoplodon mirus (assembly GCF_964341445.2). NCBI lineage: Eukaryota > Metazoa > Chordata > Mammalia > Artiodactyla > Ziphiidae > Mesoplodon > Mesoplodon mirus. The sequence goes on along the minus strand of NC_138989.1, from coordinate 41,694,060 downwards.
TCCAAACTAATTACATAATAACTTCGATTGATGTAATCCTCTTACATAAAGTTGGTTCTTGTTTTATAAACAATACTGCTCTCTCTTCCGTTCCTCACTCCCTCACTATTCCTCTTTACCTTTTCAGGGACATTTTGATTATAGAAGGCATGGGTGGTATGGCTGATTAAGGTAACAGCAGCAGCTGGTATATTTCATCTGATTTCAGAATGAGAATTAAGCTACTCCCCCCCACCCCTGCCAATTTCCCATCAATATAGGTAGTTTTTCCTTGAGATTTGTAGAAACTAAACGTTTAGAGAAAGAGAAAGAGGACTAAAAGTTATTAAAGTAACTGAGTTATAAAGTAACTGAAGCCTGTAAAAAATGACCTGTTTTATGACATCACATTATAATAACTATTCACAGTGGTGAGCAAGTTTATGGAGGCTCCATGGCTATAGTCATTTATTATTTGTTAAAAGGGGAGGAAGAGAGAAAGAGATTTGAAAAGAAGAAGAAGAGAGAAGGAAGAAGAATTAGGAGCAGCCAGCTGACTGCTTTCAGTTTAAATTACAGTGCGATTTCTTTTCTAGCCAGTAAGTGACTTGGAAGTCTTGAAAGATAAACAACCTGAGCAGAGGCCTTGGATTCTTGCCATATGCTAGGATCTCAATTAAGGGATGAAGTTGCAAGACACTTGAGTTTCATCACAAGTGATTCAGGGCTCTGTGGGTCAGTATAGCAGGCAGTGGTCTGTTCCAGTCATGGGCAGTGGTGGTTTAGGGGCATCACCACCTGAACTGGCATTCGTGGGACTCAGTAGCACAGATCTTTTCAAACCGAAAGGAGAATAGACCCCGAAAGGAGAAAGGCTGATAGAAGAGTGAGGGTTTAAATTTACTTAAATCTCCTCTTTGTTAGTAATGCTTATCTCTTTTTTGTCATATGCTGAGACATTTGCTGATGAATAAGTAACATGGAAAATCACAAATGTAAGAACTTGGATTCTCCATAGAGGACTGAGATGTTTTCAGTGCTATTCAAAAGACAGGTTGTAGGGAATGTTGGAAATACCACATTTCTGGGTACATGAATAGTGATGCTCTCCATTTTAGCTCTAATTTGCATTGCCTGTGCTGTCATATTTTGCTGTGGCACCATTTTCTCTAAGTATTGCATTATTGACTTAAAAGGTGTCATTTTCCGAATGATGGAGGCAAGGAAGTACATTTTCCTTATTTTGTAATTTGCACACAGATTGAAGAAGACTTACCACTGTCACAAAATTTGGATATGATGGATCTTGTATTTTAACTGGATTGTAGGAGTAGGGAAATCTACCAGCGCATTAATTTTAATGGAACATTGTGGCATCCTTGAGAAATATTTTGAAAGTTAAGTCATGTTAATTTTCTTCCTTACTTCTTTCCTCCTATTTCTTAAGTCCTGATCATCTTTGACTCTTTACTGTTCTGTGTCATCATGGATGATCGTTAATTCAAGATAATTGTGGCTTCAGTGATATTATATTTAGTGTGGTGTTTTTCACCCATAAAAGTATAGTGCAGATATTAACTTTGTTATTCTGAGCCTGAGCAGAAACAAAATAATGTGATAAGACACTAATTTCTTTTACCTGTGCTTCCCACAAAAAGATAAGAAAATGACTGTAGACATGCATATCCATTCTTCCACTAAGCCTTTTGACACCCACTGTTTGTGGGCACAAGGATTTTTGCACACTTTACTTGAGAGTAGAGCTCTGAGTTCCACTTCGATGTGACCCACTAATAATGGGTAATTTAGAAACCCAAATTAGATGTAGCTAGTTTTGTTTGTCTTTTTGTTTTGCCCTAAGCCTACCTTTCCCTTACTTGGTGCAGATGAAAAACTAGCTAAGTGGGTGTTGGGAAGGAAAAATATTGTTTTAACAGCCAGCATAGCCAATGATGGAATGAATAAGGAAGGTAGAAAGATTATAATATTTGATGGGCTTTTGCTTAGAATAAGCATGTAATGTTTATATTCCTTTTGTCAGACATCTGATGCAGTATTGCATATTAATGATGCTGTATCATTATTATATTTACCTTATATTAATGATAATCTCCAAATCGATTTAATTATCAGTTTAGGATTAATAATCACTGTTTTTCTGGATGTAAAATTGGTGTGAACTAAATGTTTCTGAGTTAATAGGACTTCACTAACTTCTTAAATATGAAAGAAAGTGATATATATACCCATATTAATGAACCTTTGGAAGAAGCAGCATAAAAGTGAAGCGTAAGATGTGTATTAAACACATTTCATTTTCAGTGAGCTGTCTTCTCCTTGAACTATGCCGGCAGCGTTAATGCATTACGTTCATGTATTGAGGGAAATGAGACCTGTAAGTACTTCCTTTGCTGTCCAAGTAGCCATATTGAGTGGAGCTCTTTCTCTCTCTCTCTCTGTCTGTCTGTCTGCATGTATTCAGCATTAAAGTGATATTTTACATTGCTCAAAAATTATGTGAGTGTTTGTTGCTGTTGTGTAGGAAGGAAATAAATCAAGGGCTTTTGTGGGATTTTAAAGTCCTCCCAAGAGGAAAGAGCTAATATTAAGGCCTTCACAAGTGGGATTAATTTTGTATATCTCTCAGGAGTCTATTGGGTATTATATTTATACATTATAAAATGTGTTTTGATATGCCTTAAATTAATATTTTTCTATCTGCAGGTGAACGTGAAGGTAGCAGTTTCCATCTGGGGTGGGAGGAGTGGAGGAGAGGGAGGTGTGTGGGAGCAGCGATAAGCCTGGTATCAGGCGGGGATACACTCTTTGGTCTGATGTTCCGATGGTTTCCTCTGGTGCCCCGCATTAGCCTCGGAGGCAAAGTTTACCTGTTTACCTGTATGGTGGGACTCGAAGAAAAAATTCTCTCCTTTGTCCACTACCACTTTTTAAATTTTGCTTTTAAAATTTATGTCCTTAAAAGTAAGCTCTTTTTGCACGTGGTGCCAGTGGCCGATTGCCAAACTTTGTGCTTCTCCGCCATCAGTAGCAGCTTCCCTGGACGTCTTTTAGCAGATGCTGGCAACTCATCACCTTTCTCTCACTCCTCTCACACTGCCTTCATGGGTCACTGCATGTGCTGGTGCTCGTGTGTTAGGGGGAAGGGCACAGCTGCAAAAGGGTCACCCCTGGAGGCCCGAGCTTCCTGTCTCCGTGGTGTAGGCAGTCCTGGTCAGTCTAGTCCTGTGACCTGTTTCCCCTTCCTTTCCTTATATTTGTTTGGCAGGAAGGCCCATTGGCCCCAGAGCAGAACACTAGCCCTCAGCTGGTGGGGGAGGAGGGGCGAGAGAGGGAGCCAGCTAGTCATTTGTCATCATGTGTATGTGGTGTTGGTCATCAAAATGTGTTGTTTTGAAAGTAAGGTGTGTTTCTCGCTGTCTGCTTAATAATCGTTGTTATCTTAAATGAGTGAGTGCATTGCAGTAACGTCAGGACTGCATGAATGGTTGCCTGGTTGGCCTATAAATCAAAGTGTAAAGATTCTGTGAGTTTATTTTAATTTGGTCACAAGTTTGGGTCTGTCTGGACTACTCAGCCAACTAGGGCTCTTGATGCTAGTAAAAAAAACAAAAAAACAAAAAACGAAAGAAAACCTTATTTGTGTCTTTTTTAATGCTGTCTTTGGCTTCACCTTCTTATTTTTTTTCTGCTTTGCTCCACAAGCTGTACTGGAAGAAGTTTTAAAGTTCATCCTCTGCAAAACCTCAGTTACATGATAGAAAGGTTTATTCAAATGCCTGTCATACTCTTACAAGTTTTATCACAGCATGATCCAGTAGCCCCACAAATCGGCAGGAAATCCACCGTAAATTTTTCAGTTCCTTGATGATTGAGTGTTTGCACCATAGCACGTTTTTTTGGCAATATTTTACAGGTTGGATAAAGAATTTGTTTTGAATGAAAGCCCAGATAAGGTTTGTAAGTTTTTCTCTTTTTCCTCTTTATTTCTGATTTTTTTTTCCCTTTGGGGTTGGAACATTTTTTTCTCCGTGCTCTGATGCTTGGTTGAGCAGTAGGATACTGAGGTGCTTGCCGTGCCTGACAGACACAAAGTTAAATATACAACAATGAGGAAGGAATCTAGGGGACAAGCCGTAAGTCCCACAAAAGACTTTAAGATGCTGTAAATATATTCAAATGACAACTCTCCCATCCACTAGACACAACATCTTATTTCATTTTGAATACAAGTCTGAAGCATGCCCCCAAGAATTTTACATTGAATATCTGGCGGTATGCAAGTATTTCTTCATTATTCCAAAGTGCCTGCCCACAACTGTATCATAAATATGAATAGATTCAGCTCCGTTGAACTTTGTTACATTTCCTGTCCAATGAGACTGTCCCTCCCGTTTCATTGTGATGGTAGGTTCTCCGTTTTTCAATCATGCATAATCTTTGAGAAAGTATTTTGTCAATAAAATTTTATTCATATACCATTAACCATTAATAAATACCATGTGTTTAATTGTCTTCAGTGGTATGGTAACCATTTCCATTTTATATAGTTAGATGACAGCCCAGTAGAATCAGCTGACTCTAGGAGGATTTGGGCCACAGGCTTAAGAAGTCGAGAGAGACTGCTTTCTGGTCATGCAACATCTACATAGGAAAATTTCCCAAGTTTCTCCTAAACTAGGCCAAAATTACCACCATGACTGCTGACCTTACTGAGGGATTTCTTGTGGGTTTGCTGATCTCTTGGCGTTCCATACACAAAGGAATCCCTTGACGGCAGAGGAATCTCTACACTGCGGGATCAATAACTTGCAGTGGAGACTCAAGAAGCCAAAGCATAAAGGTGTCTGCATCATGGTTGAAGGCTCTTCCCCCACTCTTTGGAAGTGAAAAAAGGCAGGGGGTAAGGAGATTGGATTCCACGTTCAGATCTTCCACCTCTGCCTCTGAGTTTGCATGAGTTGTTTAATCTATCTGACCTTCAACTTAGTATCTGTAGGATGGCACCTTTGAAATATTAGGGCCCTTTCTTTTCTGATGTTCTGTGGTACTACCTAATATTTGTTTTATTGCTTTTATTATTAATAATGGGGAACTATAGTCCACCCAACCCCAAATTAGCCACTATGGACAGCTAGCAGACTTCTTATAATAATGTCTCTACACAATGCACCATTGCGATCAAAACTTTAAAAAATAAAAATATGCAGCCCTAGCTGATTTAAATTTTTTATGACTTATGAACAATCTATATGTACTAATAGTTATAACTAATATTTATATAGTCTTTCTATGTTTCAAGCCCTGTTCTAAGTACTATACATGCCTTTGTACCAACCAGATTTAGGTACTAATATTATTATAATCTCCATTTTACAGATCGGGGAGCTGTGGAACAGAGAGGTTAAGTAACTTTTTCAAAGTCATGTAAATGGTGAATGGTGGAGCTGGGATTTGAACTTAGACAACCTGCCTCTGGATTCCAAGCTCGTAACTCCTATACCAGGCTACTTCTCAAATACACACATCTGTCCTTTTCACTACATACAAATCACAGAGGCCCTCCTGTTTCTGCTGCTAACATTCACTATTGTAAACAAAAGTTTGACCTTTTAAACATCTGAGCATGTAGAACTGCAGTAAGAGAAGCTTCCCAGTAGGGCTAGCCTGCTCGTATTGCGGCTACCTGTCAAAATTTCTTTTCTAACTCTTTAATCTTTAAAACATGTTATAGGGATTTAAACTTTATTAAGATTCATGCTATTTTTAAAGTGCCGTTGAGGGCGCTAAATTGTGGTTAGTCATTTACAAATCAGTGGAAAATGACTTAATCAGGTTGCTTTCCTTCCAAAGCTGGAGATCAGTTGCATTGAGGGGACTGAGCATTCGAGTGGGAGGGGCTGGTGGATGAGGAGGATTGATGCATACGACTCTAGGTGTCTGAATAAATCTGGACAGTGTCCTAGAGGGGGGTTTTAGGATTACTGTGAGGCCTCTGATGGGAAGAGAGAAACTAGGCAACCATGAGTAAGTTCAGGAAAGAAAGTGGGGATGTTACAGTGTAACATCATCCATTATGAAACCTACCTAGACTGAGTGAAGTAAGTCAGACAGAGAAAGACAAACATCATATGATATCGCTTATATGTGGAATCTAAAAAAAGGCTACACATGAACTTATCTACAAAACAGAAATAGAGTCACAGAGGTAGAAAACAAACTTATGGTTACCAGGAGGTAACGGGCTGGGGTGGGGGGAGGGATAAATTGGGAGATTGGGATTGACATATACACAGCACTGTATATAAAATAGATAACTAATAAGGACCTACTGTATAGCATAGGGAACTCTACTCAATACTCTGTAATGGCCTATATGGGAAAATAATCGAAAAAAAGAGTGGATATATGTATATGTATGACTGATTTACTTTGCTGTACACCTGAAGCTAACACAACATTGTAAATCAACTATACTCCAATAAAAATTAAAAACAAAACAAAACAAAAACCTACCCAGGGCCAGTCCTGAGTCCAAGAAAGAGAGAGGTGAATATCTAATTATCCTCTTTCTTCTTGTTCTTTGGTCTCTCCTCCTCTCCCCACATTGCTGTTCTCAAAAGTCAGTGCCAAGACAAGTAGTTTGAACAGGAGAGTAAAGCACAACAGGAGTTAAGTAGTTGCTCTGTGTGCCTGTGTGTTATTGTGTGTGTGTGTGTGTGTGTGTGTGTGTGTGTGAGATGGTGGGACAGGAATGGTGGTGGAAGCTAACTGAAGTTTAGATTTTTGTTTTATATTTTTCAAAAAATGTATGTTGTGAATAACAGTTGGCTTACCAACACAGTTTTGGAAGACAGCCTATAAAAACCTAATAATAATAACAGCAACAACTTAATAAACAACAGGTACTATTATTGTCTCACTTAATGAAGCTGTTTATTTTGGCCCCTGATGACACTTGGCCTCCGTTAGTTCAGTCTCCAGGAATATGCTTTGACTTTGCCTACAGACTTTATTTATTTATTTTTAAATCATCTATTGATCGATCTATCTATTTTAGTGTAGTTTTAGGTTCACAGCAAAGTTGAGAAAAAGGTACTGCCTGCAGACGTTTTGCTTCCTCTCTTTTCTGCTACACTGTTTCCTTTGAGGAGTGTAACAGAATAATTATCATTTTCTTCTTTTTCACGGTGTCCATATTTCTGTCCCCTCCCTCAGCTTCTCCCTCTCTGCTTCTTCCTTTTTCCCATCTAACTCTGTCTCACAAAATATCTGATGATATTTTCTTGATTTAGCTAACAAATAAACAGAACTTCCAGGCTTTTGTTTAATTAATAATGAAAATTACTAGAAGGAATAATGAGCATAAAAATAAAACCTGATCATGGTGTAAATTGCACTCCCCTAAATTTGGTTTTGAATAGAATTGACAGAAGAATGGTATCTTCTTGACAAAATGTAAATCTTCAACATTTGAACCAGAGAAATGGAACTTGGTGGGAATGTTGATCTTAAAAGAGAACTCACAAGGTGCTTGACATGGACACAAATCGATAAATGAATCAAATTATCATAATATAATTTTAATAAAAGTGGGTTGATCCTAGTGAAAATAATTTCAGTGAAATAAGAATGAAAATGGGAAACAGAGTAGTTTGTGCTATGTAAGAAATTGATCAAGGAATTTAATCAGCTCAGTTGGGTTCACTCCTCAAAATTCTTTAATGATAAAAATTCATCAGTAGTGACAAAATTCTGTTTAAAAATGCTTGTTTTCAACATTGTTATGTTCAAAATGTTGGAACAGAATGACAGAGTAAAAGCAGCAGGGGTAAACATCCTAATCCTCTCATTTAATCCTCATAGCTCTACAAATTAGGTGGTATTAGCTTATATCCCAGAGAAGTAGTTGAGGCCCAAAGAGTTTAAAAAGTTGGAAACTGCTTGGACCAGGTATCTGATTTATATACATCATAATGATGAGGATACCAGTACTTTTTTTATGGTATCTATCTGGAAAGAGTAAAACGGTTTGGATATAAAAGTATTTTACTACATGGAAAAATCTGGCTCTGTTAAATTCTAAATATAGTATCACGGTCATAAGTTTGATATTCTAATGAAAATTCTAATAACCCATTCAATCAGTTTTGCAGATAGGTTAAGAAAATTATTAACCTAAATTTTTTCTCCTCAATCACGGTAACTATGATCATGTAATTCGATCATGGTAAGAATCAGTAGCTTGAAAGATGGATGAAATTAGTGTCTCCCATGTGTTAGGCACTGGGAACTAAGTTTAAATATCAAAGTTACCTTCCAATGCTGGATGTATTTATACACTTTTGGCCTGGGGCTTCATGAGACTCATCCTACCTTGGTTTTAAGAGATCTGAGATTTCTAATAAAATAGTCTTATAATCTAAATCAGTGCCCAGGTAGTGGTTTATTGATGATTGTCCAAGCCAATGATTACAAAACAGAAGAGGAGATACTTTGCCGGTCACTTCTGACACTGCTATCCCTCTCCCACCGCCCTTCCTCTTCCCTACTTCGCACCTGATGTTCAGAGAAAGTTTGAAATAAGCAAAGCTCCTTCTTGGCAGTTTCTTTGTTTCCCTCCTCAGCCCTTTTCCACCTCCTAATTCTCTCTGTAGGTCTCTTGGCATATTTGAAAGTTCCTAAACCCACTCTGGGACGTCCTTTACATCATTCTGTACTCTAGAGGTTCAGGGACCCCCTTCTTATACTTATCCTCCTCCCCTGGCAGACTGCCTGTTCCTTCAGTTTGATCTATTTTCGCTAAGTGTTAACAATGTGGTTTTATTTTGCCTTATGTTTACTTACCATCTCAAAAATCTTACCACTTAATTATTTTGATTACTTGTTTAATGCTTTTAGGAGCCATGGGCTTCATGAAGGCAGAGATTATATTTTTCTTTGATCATAATAGTTATTCAGTAAATATTTGTCAAGTAACAAATGAACTGCTAATTGGAGCAAATTCATGCTAAGATGTGAATAACCAATATGGGCTTAACCTTCCCAGACTTTTTGTTTTTAATTAGGACTTTTTTTTAGTGCAGTTTTCGGCTTACAGAAAAATTAAGGGGAAGGTACAGATATTTGCCGTATACCCCATCCCCATGCATGCATAGCCTCTCCCATTATCAACAGCACTCAACAGTGTGGTCCATTTGTTACAACTGATGAACCTCCACTGACATCATAATCACCCAAAGTCCATCATTTACATTAGGGTTCACTCTTGCTGTTGTAAATTCTATGGGTTTGGACAAATGTGTAATGGCATGTATCCATCGTTATGGTGTCATGCAGAGTAGTTACACCGTCTGGAAAATCCTCTGTGCTCTGCTTATTCACCCCTCCCTCCCGGCAACCCCTGGCAACCACTGATGTTTTTACTGTCTCTTTTTACTAGTTTTACTGTTTCAAGAATATCATATAGCTTGAATCACACAGTATGTAGCCTTTTCAGATTGGCTTCTTTCACTTAGTAATATGCCGTTAGGTTCCCCAATGTCTTTTGATGGCTTGATAGCTCATTTTAGTTCTGATTAACGTTCCATTGGATATACCACAGTTTATTCATCCATTCACCTAGGAGAGGACATCCTGATTGCTTTCAAATTTGGCAGTTATGAATAAAACTGCTATAAACATCCATGTACAGGTTTTGTACGGACATATGTTTTCAACTCCTTTGGGTCAATACCAAGGAGCATGATTGCTGGATTGTATGCTAAGAATATCTTTACTTTTGTAAGAAACTGCCAAATTGTCTTCTAGAGTGGCTGGATTATTTTGCATTTCCACCAGCAATCAATGGGAGTTCCTGTTGCTCCACATCCTGCTCAGCATTCGGTGTTGTCAGTGTTCTGATTTTGGCCATTCTAATATCTCCTTCTAATATTTCCATAAGCTAATTGGTGGCCTTTGAGGAGTGTAACAAAGTGGAAAATGATCATTCCGGTATTAGGAGGGAAGTCATTTTGGGATACAGGAGTTCCTAGAAAGGAGTACTCTATTATAGGAATGTGTAACCCCAGGGGAAGGTGCCTGCCTTAAGCTGTTACTGTTTTGTAAAACGAAAACATTCCATTCTATCTCGGAGCTCCCAGGTTTCCTATAATTCCCACCGATGTTTTCAGAGCAGGTCTTTGGGAAGGGGTGTAGGAGACTCCCCTGATGTGGGAGGGGAGTAGAGGAAAACTGGGGGGTGGGGGGTGGGCAGACAGAAGTGGTTGTTTACATGTACTATATAGGGACTGCTTGTCCTGTCTGTCCTTTATAAGGCAAAAGCTATTGTCCATTGTGCTGCTATCTCTTCATTGTTTGTTGACTTGACTAAGGGTTTTATAACTCTAGTAAAAACTTAAAGAGTTTTGGGATGTTTGGTCTGTTGCTCTGTTTGTTTGAAAAAGTCTGCCTCCTTTTCTTTAGTGCTGGTGAGGTCAAATGCTGGAGTCTTTCGGCCTAGCAGGGAGTGGGTAATAAGTTGTGGTCAGAGTCAGCCACTCTGGGCCTGGCTGTCAGGTACAGGACTTTCAGCAGAGCCGGTTTCCTATAAACCCATGCTGCTGAGACAAACCTGTAGAGCCCCACCTGGTCAGGGGGCCACCATATCGAGACTGAACAACATCAGCTTAGTCTCTTTGTTGAGTGGTTTTTAAATCAAAAAATTTTTAAAGAAGTAAAAAAAAAATACACACGTGTGTGTATGTGTAAATATGTATGTGTATATGTGTGTGTATGTGTGTGTGTGTTTATAGAGACAGGGAGAGCGGGAAAAAGAGGAGAGAAGAGAGAAGGAAAAGGGGAGGGGGAGGGAGTAAGAAACTGGGAGAAGGCGGGAGGGCAGAGGGGTTGGATAGGAGGAGGAGGAGATCATACACATTCTTTTGGCTTTTTTGTTTTTCCTCCTACCCGTTCATGAATGCAGGAAAAGTGAAATATATGTTGTGACTAGACAATTTGAGATGATGAAGTCATGCACTGAATAGGCAAAGCCTTATTAGGCCCCTTCCATGCGCTAAGCATACTGCGTGATGAGGATGGCGAATAGCAGAAAACTATGAAATTAAGCAGGGAGGGAACTCTGCCCAATATTAGGTAACAACCTAAATGGGAAGAGAATTTGAAAAAGAATAGGTACATGTATACGTATAACTGAACCACTTTCCCGTACACCAGAAACTGACACAACATTGTTAACCAACTATACTCCAATATAAAATAAAAAGTTAAAACAAATTTTACATAGAAAAAAAATTAGGCAGGGAATCAGTGTCATTTATGCTGAGGTACAGGGTACCTTTGGAACACAAAGGAAGGTGCTGTTCAGAGTAGGGTTTGAGCGCTGAGCTTTAGAGCTCATCCTCTAGCTACTGCTGATAAATAGGCAAAGAATTTAGTTAATTACAAAACATATTAACTCACTTGCCCCAAAGTTTCTGTTTTGCTAGTAAGCAGAAGCGCAGTGATGCAACTAATGTTGGACCAAATTCACCATGACTCTGGAGATGAATTCCCGGAGACCCAAACTTCCTCTCGGACCCCCGCATTCACACTGTAACAACTGCACTGACCCTCTAGAAGGCCAGAAGCACACAGACAAAAGCAGAAGAATCTTGCTTAATAATGTATCCTGGATGAAAGGTTTCCAGGTTTCAGTATTTCACTCGGTTGAAATTGTGCCTTAATAATAAAAATGGTTTTATATTATTTATAAAGTAATGGTTATGTTTTAGCTGAACTCGGGTGACCTGTGTTTCCTTCCTAGACTCCTTGTGCAGCTCGACTCTCCATGTGCTTCAATATTTTTATTTGTACCTATGAATCTCATGGGGGTTTTGAAGATTGGAGAGATAACATAGCATCGGTAAAGTATTTCAAGCATTGAGGACTTGCACTACATATATATATGATGCAGGAGTAATGATAATTGTAGGAAATCCAGTTCTTTGAGAAACATGCCAAAAAGTATAACGTTTTGTGACAGAGTTTTAGCAATAGGAATAATAGTTATAATTTATTGGAAACTTACTGTGTGCGAGGCATACAACATTCTGTGTTCTCAGTGCATGTTTAAAAGAAACCTAGGAGGGCTTCCCTGGTGGCGCAGTGGTTGAGAGTCCGCCTGCCGATGCAGGGGACACGGGTTCGTGCCCCAGTCTGGGAGGATCCCACATGCCGCGGAGCGGCTGGGCCCGTGAGCCATGGCCGCTGAGCCTGCGCATCTGGAGCCTGTGCTCCGCAATGGGAGAGGCCACAACAGTGAGAGGCCCGCGTACCGCAAAAAAAAGAAAAAGGAACCCAGGAGTTTTTCAAATGAAGATGCTGAGCCTCTGAAGAAAAGGTTGAGTATCCTAAGGCTCTCTTCCTCCATGTTCCATGCTCCTAGCTTCCATATGGCACAGCCCCTCTCCACGTGATGCTGTCTGTCCTTCTCAGTGCTGACTGCAGCCCTGATGGGTGCTAAACACTTTACTAACATCAGCTTACTAAATCTTCCCAACCAGCCTTAGGAGAGGTAGGTATTGATTTTGTTCTGTGTTTTCCATTTTATCTATGAGGCATATTTATCTAACATGGTCACACAGTAGATAAGTGGCCAAACTTGGATTTGAACCCTGGATGTGTCTGACCCAGAAGACTCTGGCATTTACCATTGTGTTTTACTGTCTCTGAACCGAAATCAGTTCACAGTCAGAAACTTTCCGTAGTTTCCCGAGGCTCTCAGAATGAACGTCAGAGCGCTTTCTGTGCTCCACGCTTCCTCTGTAATTTGCCTGAGCCGCGATTCACAGCCTTACCACTAGCTCCAGCCCCACTTGTGCACAGTTCCTTGAACTAACCAAGCACTTTCCTCCCCAACCTGTTCCCCCGTGCTGTGCTTTCTGTCTGGAGTCCACCCCTTCCTCTCATCTCTTCTCCCTCCTTGTTTAAGGGACCGGTCCTCCAGGGGGGCCTTCCCGGAGCCCGCATCTAGGTGTGTCCACAGCGACATTCTCTCAGAACACCTGTTGTGTAATATCTGTCTTCCGACTACCCTGTAAGCTCCATCAAGTCTGAAATCCCGCTGTATTGATGGCTGTGTTCCCAGTCCCTGACACATAACAGGAGCTCAACAAATCGCTGTTGTGCATGTATGGAAGGAATGAATGGTCTTGATTCTATTTTGCCGGGACCCCTGGCTTTGTTTTCTCATTTCTGCATCTTTGTTTTTCACTCTACTCCCGTCAGCCCTGTACTCATCTCTGCTTCTGGAAGTTTGTGTCCAGGGTGTCCTCTTCAGCTACTTTGGGGATGACCTAATCTGATGCCCTGTTAGATATGAGCCCCTTGGGTGCAGAAGAGTGTACATATTGGTTGGATTGAAGCAAATTGATACCATAACTCAATCTTAAGAAGGTTTATTTCACAAGGGTCACAAGAATTGAATCAAAGGGCTGCTTCAAAAGTTTCTTTTCTGCTCAATTACAAATCCAAACTTGGTTGAGACCTTAGCTAGAATGGGCCAATTTAAAATCAGCTCATGGTTTGATCCTTCCCCGAGGAGGAGTAACCTGCGTTTCAGGCCTCCCTCACGGAACCCCCGGGCTGGGGAGGAAGATGGAGCAATAGACTGGCTCTACTTTTAGTGTGGACTTTGCGGGTGGCCCTGTTGTTGATAATAGCTCGGGAACGGAGAGCTCAGGTGCCGGATTTGAACTGCATGGATTCAAATCTTCTACTACATACTGACTCTCAGACATATATGGGGCCTGAGTTTCCTCATCTGTAAAGCCTCATGGATTTTTGTGAAGCATAAATGACATGTGTAAAGCACGTAGCAGGGTGGCTGGCACATTGTAATTAGCCAGTAAATGATAGCTATTATTTCTATTATAATGTTTTATATCTAAGCAGTACTTGATGTCTGCAGAGCATTTTCATCTATTGTATTGTATTATAGTAGAGGGGCAGGCAGTCCCTGGGAAGCCCACATAGGTGCTCATCTTTTGTAGATAAAGAGATGGCCTATCTCCAGGGTCATTTTTGTAATTCTTAGTCTTAAATCTCGTTTTTCTTCAGAAGACTCCATAGGGTTATGGAAACAGAAGGTAGATAAGCTGATGGGTCAACAGGCTCTCCTCTAGCTGGCATGGGATTCCTCCGTATGGTCTATTCCCAGTGTTGTTTCACTCAGAATTTCCTCCAGCATTGAGGCTTCCCACACATTTCTCGGGAAGCTGTTCTTTTAACATATTGCCATTAGGATTTTTTTTTTCTTGAGATAAAACCTGAATTTTCCTTTGCTTAATTTAATCCCTCTTCACATACACCTCGGACCTCTTTAAATAATTCTTTTCCCTCCTTGCCACTTGCACCTTTCAGTTGCTTGTAGAGAGTTGTCATAGCTCCCTTTGGGCCTAATCCTATCACTGTAATTCATGTTGGGCAAGCTGTACATTTTGTATTAGTCTGTGGGCATATTCTGAGAATGCTCTCTTGCTGGAATAAAGGCAATTCTCCCGTGGTATCATCCAGACCTTATCATCAATAACAGCTACTAAACATGAAACAAAGCAAGTGACTTTTTGAGAAAATAAGAAGGTGATGAAACAGGAAGACATTGTTTACCTCTTTATATTATTATTCTTATCAATTATGAGAGTGCACTTGATATAAATAATTAAATATGTAGTGGTCTTTATTTAATCTGTAATCTATACGTATAGAAGGGGATACTACACAGATAGCCCCAAATAACACATGGACTGAAAGACATTTAGTTTTTAAATGTGAAGGAGTGTGTGTGTGTGTGTGTGTGTGTGTGTGTGTCTATGTGTTTAATGTTCTGAGAGTTTATCCAACATATTGAAGAGGAAACTGAGAAAACTAAATTGAAGAGAAACTGGAAAGTTGATGGGCTACACCCATCATAATGGGATATGAGTTTCCTTCCAAGTCTCTAAGGCCATGGTTCTTCAGAAACATGGGCCAGCCTTTCCGATTAAAAGAGATATAAAGAATTTTGAAATATACATTTGATCAGCTACAAGCATCTCTGGCAACTTGGAAAGTGTTTTTCAGGGAAGAGAAGGTTCCATAACCACTGCTGCTAGATCAGGATATAATAAATTCCTAGGAAGCCTTCCCATTGGCTTTGGGGGCTCAGTGTAGTCACTGGCAGGCCAAAGAGAGCAGAAAATATCACTTGTGAATGAATTTCTGACTCTCAGGCAGCGAGCCCTCCTCTTTGAGACAGTCATAGAATTTCAGACCTTCCCAGACAGAAAACAGTATAGAAACGTAGTCCCTCCTGATTTTACCAAGAAAGCAAAACCAAGGTTCAAACAGTAAGTGATGTATTTAAGATCACAGAGGAAGTTGCGGGCAGACGTGTTGTTTGAATCCAAGCATCCTTTCCTCGTTGTGCAGAGAGCTCTTTACTAAAGCTCGCTCATGGCTTGATACTCACATTCAGCTTAAAAGCCCATCCTGAGAAGTCAATTGAGCAATGGGCTGAAATGGATGTCAACTAAATGCTCTTTTTGAAAATAGATTTTTTTTTTTTTGCTTTATAACAAATTTAATCAGTTATACATATACATATGTTCCCATATCCCCTCCCTTTTGCGTCTCCCTCCCACCCTCCCTATCCCACCCCTCCAGGCGGTCACAAAGCACCGAGCTGATCTCCCTGTGCTATGTGGCTGCTTCCCACTAGCTATCTACCTTATGTTTGGTAGTGTATATATGTCCATGCCGCTCTTTCACTTTGTCACAGCTTACCCTTTCCCCTCCCCATATCCTCAAGTCCATTCTCTAGTAGGTCTGTGTCTTTATTCCTGTCTTACCCCTATGTTCTTCATGACATTTTTTTTTTCTTAAATTCCATATATATGTGTCAGCATACAGTATTTGTCTTTCTCTTTCTGACTTACTTCACTCTGTATGACAGGCTCTAGGTCCATCCACCTCATTACAAATAGCTCAATTTCGTTTTTTATGGCTGAGTAATATTCCATTGTATATATGTGCCACATCTTCTTTACGCATTCATTCGATGATGGACACTTAGGTTGTTTCCATCTCCGGGCTATTGTAAACAGGGCTGCTATGAACATTTTGGTACATGTCTCTTTTTGAATTATGGTTTTCTCAGGGTATATGCCCAGTAGTGGGATTGCTGGGTCATATGGTAGTTCTATTTGTAGTTTTTTAAGGAACCTCCATACCGTTCTCCATAGTGGCTGTACCAATTCACATTCCCACCAGCAGTGCAAGAGTGTTCCCTTTTTTCCACACCCTCTCCAGCATTTATTGTTTCTAGATTTTTTGATGATGGCCATTCTGACTGGTGTGAGATGATATCTCATTGTAGTTTTGATTTGCATTTCTCTAATGAGTAAAGATGTTGAGCATCCTTTCATGTGTTTGTTGGCAGTCTGTATATCTTCTGTGGAGAAATGTCTATTTAGGTCTTCTGCCCATTTTTGGATTCGGTTGTTTGTTTTTTTGTTATTGAGCTGCGTGAGCTGCTTATAAATTTTGGAGATTAATCCTTAGTCAGTTGCTTCATTTGCAAATATTTTCTCCCATTCTGAGGGTTGTCTTTTGGTCTTGTTTATGGTTTCCTTTGCTGTGCAAAAGCTTTTAAGTTTCATTAGGTCCCATGTGTTTATTTTTGTCTTTATTTCCATTTCTCTAGGAGGTGGGTCAAAAAGGATCTTGCTGTGATTTATGTCATAGAGTGTTCTGCCTATGTTTTCCTCTAAGAGTTTGATAGTGTCTGGCCTTACATTTAGGTCTTTAATCCATTTTGAGCTTATTTTTGTGTATGGTGTTAGGGAGTGATCTAATCTCATACTTTTACATGTCCCTATCCAGTTTTCCCAGCACCACTTACTGAAGAGACTGTCCTTTCTCCACTGTACATTCCTGCCTCCTTTATCAAAGATAAGGTGACCATATGTCTGTGGGTTTATCTCTGGGCTTTCTATCCTGTTCCATCGATCTATCTTTCTGTTTTTGTGCCAGTACCATACTGTCTTGATTACTGTAGCTTTGTAGTATAGTCTGAAGTCAGGGAGCCTGATTCCTCCAGCTCCATTTTTCGTTCTCAAGATTGCTTTGGCTATTCGGGGTCTTTTGTGTTTCCATACAAATTGTGAAATTTTTTGTTCTAGTTCTGTGAAAAATGCCAGTGGTAGTTTGATAGGGATTGCATTGAATCTGTAGATTGCTTTGGGTAGTAGAGTCATTTTCACAATGTTGATTCTTCCAATCCAAGAACATGGTACATCTCTCCATCTATTTGTATCATCTTTAATTTCTTTCATCAGTGTCTTATAATTTTCTGCATACAGGTCTTTTGTCTCCTTAGGTAGGTTTATTCCTAGATATTTTATTCTTTTTGTTGCAATGGTAAGTGGGAGTGTTTTCTTGATTTCACTTTCAGATTTTTCATCATTAGTGTATAGGAATGCCAGAGATTTCTGTGCATTAATTTTGTATCCTGCAACTTTACCAAATTCATTGATTAGCTCCAGTAGTTTTCTGGTAGCATCTTTAGGATTCTCTATGTAGAGTATCATGTCATCTGCAAACAGTGACAGCTTTACTTCTTCTTTTCCGATTTGGATTCCTTTTATTTCCTTTTCTTCTCTGATTGCTGTGGCTAAAACTTCCAAAACTAGGTTGAATAAGAGTGGTGAGAGTGGGCAACCTTGTCTTGTTCCTGATCTTAGTGGAAATGGTTTCAGTTTTTCACCATTGAGGACGATGCTGGCTGTGGGTTTGTCATATATGGCCTTTATTATGTTGAGGAAAGTTCCCTCTATGCCTACTTTCGGCAGGGTTTTTATCATAAATGGGTGTTGAATTTTGTCGAAAGCTTTCTCTGCATCTATTGAGATGATCATATGGTTTTTCTCCTTCAATTTGTTAATATGGTGTATCACGTTGATTGATTTGCGTATATTGAAAAATCCTTGCATTCCTGGAATAAACCCCACTTGATCATGGTGTATGATCCTTTTAATGTGCTGTTGGATTCTGTTTGCTAGTATTTTGTTGAGGATTTTTGCATCTATGTTCATCAGTGATATTGGCCTGTAGTTTTCTTTCTTTGTGACATCCTTGTCTGGTTTTGGTATCAAGGTGATGGTGGCCTCGTAGAATGAGTTTGGGAGTGTTCCTCCCTCTGCTATATTTTGGAAGAGTTTGAGAAGGATAGGTGTTAGCTCTTCTCTAAATGCTTGACAGAATTCACCTGTGAAGCCATCTGGTCCTGGGCTTTTGTTTGTTGGAAGATTTTTTATCACAGTTTCAATTTCAGTGCTTGTGATTGGTCTGTTCATATTTCCTATTTCTTCCTGATTCAGTCTTGGCAGGTTATACCTTTCTAAGAATTTGTCCATTTCTTCCAGGTTGTCCATTTTATTGGCATAGAGTTGTTTGTAGTAATCTCTCATGATCTTTTGTATTTCTGCAGTGTCAGTTGTTACTTCTCCTTTTTCATTTCTAATCCTATTGATTTGAGTCTTCTCCCTTTTTTTCTTGATGAGTCTGGCTAATGGTTTATCAATTTTGTTTATCTTCTCAAAGAACCAGCTTTTAGTTTTATTGATCTTTGCTATCGTTTCCTTCATTTCTTTTTCATTTATTTCTGATCTGATTTTTATGATTTCTTTCCTTCTGCTAACTTTGGGATGTTTTAGTTCTTCTTTCTCTAATTGCTTTAGGTGCAAGGTTAGGTTGTTTATTCGAGATGTTTCCTGTTTCTTAAGGTGGGATTGTATTGCTATAAACTTCCCTCTTAGAACTGCTTTTGCTGCATCCCATAGGTTTTGGGTCGTCGTGTCTCCATTGTCATTTGTTTCTAGGTATTTTTTAATTTCCTCTTTGATTTCTTCAGTGATCACTTTGTTATTAAGTAGTGTATTGTTTAGCCTCCATGTGTTTGTATTTTTTACAGCTCTTTTCCTGTAATTGATATCTAGTCTCATAGCATTGTGGTCGGAAAAGATACTTGATACAAGTTCAATTTTCTTAAATTTACCAAGGCTTGATTTGTGACCCAAGATATGATCTATCCTGGAGAATGTTCCATGAGCACTTGAGAAAAATGTGTATTCTGTTGTTTTTGGATGGAATGTCCTATAAATATCAATTAAGTCCATCTTGTTTAATGTATCATTTAAAGCTTGTGTTTCCTTATTTATTTTCATTTTGGATGATCTGTCCATTGGTGAAAGTGGGGTGTTAAAGTCCCCTACTATGATTGTGTTACTGTCGATTTCTCCTTTTATGGCTGTTAGTATTTGCCTTATGTATTGAGGTGCTCCTATGTTTGGTGCATAAATATTTACAATTGTTATATCTTCTTCTTGGATCGATCATTATGTAGTGTCCTTCTTTGTCTCTTCTAGTGGTCTTTATTTTAAAGTCTATTTTGTCTGATATGAGAATTGCTACTCCAGCTTTCTTTTGGTTTCCATTTGCATGGAATATCTTTTTCCATCCCCTTACTTTCAGTCTGTATGTGTCTCTAGGTCTGAAGTGGGTCTCTTGTAGACAGCATATATATGGGTCTTGTTTTTGTATCCATTCAGCCAATCTGTGTCTTTTGGTGGGAGCATTTAGTTCATTTACATTTAAGGTAATTATCGATAATGTATGTTCTTATTCCCATTTTCTTAATTGTTTTGGGTTTGTTATTGTAGGTCTTTTCCTTCTGTTGTGTTTCTTGCCTAGAGAAGTTCCTTTAGCATTCCAGTTGTAAAGCTGGTTTGGTGGTGCTGAACTCTCTCAGCTTTTGCTTGTCTGTAAACGTTTTAATTTCTCCATCAAATCTGAATGAGATCCTTGCTGGGTAGAGTAATCTTGGTTGCAGGTTTTTCTCCTTCATGACTTTAATTATGTCCTGCCACTCCCTTCTGGCTTGTAGAGTTTCTGCTGAGAGATCAGCTGTTATCCTGATGGGGATTCCCTTGTGTGTTGTTTGTTGTTTTTGCCTTGCTGCTTTTAATATGATTTCTTTGTGTTTAATTTTTGACAGTTTGATTAATATGTGTCTTGGCGTATTTCTCCTTGGATTTATTCTGTATGGGACTCTCTGTGCCTCCTGGACTTGATTAACTATTTCCTTTCCCATATTAGGGAAGTTTTCAACTATAATCTCTTCAAATATTTTCTCAGTCCCTTTCTTTTTCTCTTCTTCTTCTGGAACCCCTATAATTCGAATGTTGGTGCGTTTAATGTTGTCCCAGAGGTCTCTGAGACTGTCCTCTGTTCTTTTCATTCTTTTTTCTTTATTTTGCTCTGCAGCAGTTATTTCCACTATTTTATCTTCCACCTCACTTATCCGTTCTTCTGCCTCAGTTATTCTGCTATTGATCCCGTCTAGAGTATTTTTTATTTCATTTATTGTGTTTTTAATCGATGCTTGATTCATCTTTAGTTCTTCTAGGTCCTTGTTAACTGTTTCTTGCATTTTATCTATTCTATTTCCAAGATTTTGGATCTTGGAAATAGAATCTTGGATCATCTTTACCATCATTATTCTGAATTCTTTTTCAGGTAGACTGCCTATTACCTCTTCATTTGTTAGGTCTGGTGGGTTTTTATCTTGCTCCTTCTCCTGCTGTGTGTTTTTCTGTCTTCTCATTTTGCTTATGTTACTGTGTTTGGGGTCTCCTTTTTGCAGGCTGCAGGTTCGTAGTTCCCGTTGTTTTTGGTGTCTGTCCCCAGTGGCTAAGGTTGGTTTAGTGGGTTGTGTAGGCTTCCTGGTGGAGGGGACTAGTGCCTGTGTTCTGGTGGATGCGGCTGGATCTTGTCTTTCTGGTGGGCAGGTCCACGTCTGGTGGTGTGTTTTGGGGTGTCTGCAGACTTTTTATGATTTTAGGCCACCTCTCTGCTAGTGGGTGGGGTTGTGTTCCTGTCTTGCTAGTTGTTTGGCATAGGGTGTCCAGCACTGTAGCTTGCTGGTCGTTGAGTGAAGCTGGGTGTTGGTGTTGAGATGGAGATCTCTGGAAGATTTTCGCCGTTTGATATTATGTGGAGCTGGGAGGTCTCTTGTGGACCAGTGTCCTGAAGTTGGCTCTCCCACCTCAGAGGCACAGCACTGACTCCTGGCTCCTCAATTTGGGATGATTTGTTGTCTATTCATGTATTCCACAGATACAGGGTACATCAAGTTGATTGTGGAGCTTTAATCCGCTGCTTCTGAGGCTGCTGGGAGAGGTTTCCCTTTCTCTTCTTTGTTCTCACAGTTCCTGGGTCTCAGCTTTGGATTTGGCCCCGCCTCTGCGTGTAGGTCGCCGGAGGGCGTCTGTTCTTCGCTCAGACAGGAGAGGGTTAAAGGAGCAGCCTCTTCGGGGACTCTGGCTCACTCAGGCCAGGCGGGAGGGAGGGGCATGGAGTGCGGGGCGAGCCTGCAGCGGCAGAGGCCGGCGTGACGTTGCACCAGCCCGAGGCGCGCCGTGCGTTCTCCCAGGGAAGCCGCCCCTGGATCCCGGGACCCCGGCAGTGGCGGGCTGCACAGGCTCCCGGAAGGGCGGTGTGGACAGCGACCTGTGCTCGCACACAGGCTTCTTGGCGGCGGCAGCAGCAGCCCCAGCGTCCCACGTCCGTCACTGGGCTCCGCGCTTTCAGCCGCGCCCGGCGCCCGTCTGTGGAGCCCCTTTAAGCAGCGCTCTTAATCCCCTCTCCTCGCGCACCAGGAAACCAAGAGGGAAGAAAAAGTCTCTTGCCTCTTCGGCAGCTCCAGAGTTTTCCCGGACTCCCTCCCGCCTAGCTGTGGCACATTAGCCCCCTTCAGGCTGAGTTCTCGCTGCCAGCCCCAGTCCCCTCCCTGCGCCCCGACCGAAGCCCGAGCCTCAGCTTCCAGCGCCGCGCGCCCCGGCGGGCGAGCAGACAAGCCTCTCGGGCTGGTGAGTGCCGCTCGGCACCGTTCCTCTGTGTGGGGATCTCTCCGCTTTGCCCTACCCAGGTATGTGGGGAGTTTCTTGCCTTTTGGGAGGTCTGGGGTCTTCTGCCAGCGTTCAGTAGGTGTTCTGTAGGAGTTGTTCCACGTGTAGCTGTATTTCTGGTGTATCTGTGGGGAGGAAGGTGATCTCCGCGTCTTACTCTTCCGCCATCTTACCCGGAAGTCGAAAATAGATCTTTTTAATCATGATAAGATTTGAGCTAAATGAAAGAACTTAGATATTACTTAAATTAATTATCAGTTCTGTTTTCCTCAAGGCAACAGAAGTTCCTAAAACAAGTGTTTACCCTGGCTGCTACCCTCTCCCCCAGTGATCTCCTGTAACCTCCCTCTTTAGCTTCATTTCTTATTAGTCTTTTCTCATCACTGTGTCTTTCCTTGGGCTTTTTATTAGTTCACCCAGAATGTTCCTTTTAAAAAAACTATATCTGGGCTTCCCTGGTGGCACAGTGGTTGAGAGTCCACCTGCCTATGCGGGGGACACGGGTTCGTGCCCTGGTCCGGGAAGATCCCACATGCCGTGGAGCGGCTAGGCCCATGAGCCATGGCCGCTGAGCCTGCGCGTCTGGAGCCTGTGCTCCGCAAAGGGAGAAGCTACAACAGTGAGAGGCCCGCGAACTGCAAAAAATAAAAAAAAATAATTAAAAAAAATAAATAAACGATATCTGTGGTGCCTCTAGGAAAGCATTTTTCCCATGGCCACCTTCTGAACTCAACCCAATGGCATGCTCAATATTTCTGAAACATTTGACCACCTGTCTTTCTCTGAGACTCTGTATACCTTGTTCCACCATCAGTGAGCTCAGTTCTCTTCCTTCAGGTTCATTCATGTTTATATTTCCCACCCAGCACTGCTCTCCTTCCGACCTCTGCTCTTGCTACTTCCTTGGATCGCCCCATTTCCTCACAAAGGACTCTGGAGTAAGAGCCTTTTCAGCATCATCTGGCCTCTGGGATCCTCTTCCTGCACTTTGCCCCTGTAGGGAGCCTCTTTTCAGCTGTTCAAGTCTCAAGGGTAGACTCAGAAACCCTACTTCTCTCAGAAGCCCGTCTGAAATGCTCCACTTTGAACGCAGCTGCACACCCCAACCTGACATGGTCTGTCCCATCTTTGAATCTCCACTGTGCTTCTTTTAAGGCACATGTTTTTCTTTGCATCATAGTTGCATATGTTTTTCAACTCTGCTAAATTAAAAAAAAAATTACCTGTGGTAAAGTATACATAACATAAAATGTTACTATCTTAACCATTTTTAAGTGTACAGGTCAGCAGCGTACATTCACATTGTTGTGCAGCCAATCTCCAGGGCTCTTTTCATCTTGCAAAAACTGAAACTCAATGGCCATTAAACAACTACTCCCCCTCCCCCCAGCCCCTGGCAACCACCCTTCTGCTTTCTGTGTCTTTAACTTGACTGCTCTAGGTACCTCATATTCATCATCAGTTCTGGTTAGAAGCAATACAAAGAATTTTGAAACAGACAGGTGCTCATCTACAAGCATCTCTGACAACTTGGAAAGTGTTTTCAGGTGGAATCACAAAATACTTGTCCTTTCATGACTGGCTTCTTTTCACTTAGCATAATGTCCTCGAGGTTCATCCGTGGTGGAGCATATTGCACACTTTTCTCCTTGTTAAAGACTGAATAATATTCCATTGTATCTGTATACCATATTTCCTTTATCCATTCATTCGTTGATAGACATTTAGGTTGCTTCCACCTCTTGGCTATTGTGAGGAATACTGCAATGAACGTGCGTGTGCAAACATCTCTTCCAGACCCTGCTTTTAGTTCTTTTGAGTCTGTGCCCAGAAATGGCATTGCTGGAACATATGGTTAACTTGACTAAAATTTGAGCTTATAGTGTATTATGATCCTTGAGAATGAGGACGGAGTCATTCTCATCTTTGTATCTTCTGAGCATCTCTCACAGTGTCTTGTAGGTAATAGGCATTCAGGAGGTGTTTGTTGAATGACTCAATGAGTGAAGGAAGCAAATGGTTCCTAATATTGCATATGAATGACATGTAGATTGAAATATTTACTTGGTTTGTATCAGAAGTCAAATGGCAGGGAAAGGGTATATATAAATATATATTTTTTAATCTGCAAAAATAAGAACCCAAGAGCACTGTATACATTCTTAGGGAGAGATTATATTGGTAGTTTTGTGATAGGTGGTTGCAGCTTTATACAAATTTGAAGAAAAATTCTTAAACTTTCCACCTCCCTTTTTACTCTGTGTATAAAGAGCTATAACCCATTAACTACTAAAAGTCACAATTGTTTCCAGAATAGTGAAAGTAGCTGTTACAGAAATGATTGTAAAATGGCAAACAGGTTCATGCTCTGTGTAATGATCAGACAACTGGAGTAAAAGCAGCAATTATGTGTTCCTGGACCACACTGGGGGTGAAAGCAAGAAAAGCAGACACCATGACTGCATGTTATGAAAAAGGCAATGCTTTATATTTACTTTGCCCTTAAAAGTTTGAATGATCTGGCTAACAGAAGTAGACAATACCCATGGTTTGGAATACATTAAAATGGCACATACAGTAAGACAAATTGCTATTTTATAGGCTTGCCACAATGTAGTAAATTTATACTTCTGGCTTGATTCATAATAAATTTGCATAACATTTGCTGGGGGTTTTCATTGTTGGAGTTCATTCCTTTCAGCCTCTTTCTTAAGGGTGGCGCCACTCCATTATATAAGTGCAGGGGTCTACATATGAAAAGAAAGGGGAGAGTGGGGAAGAAATCCAGCGACAAAGGTCTGTAATCAAACAAGCTGCACCGACCCCCCCCAGCAGAAAACAGCTGGTATCAATTAAGATTCAAAGAAAAGTCCATTTTTACAATGGGATACTGGTATGTAGAACAGGTCCATTCCATTTCTTATTTTGCTTCTTTCTTTGGCGTCTCTGAGAGCTCCAGGCTCAGATCCACTGCTTGGGGGTTACAGGGAAGGTTGGGAGACTGGAACACCGTATTTATTCAGATTGGGCTTGTAGAAAGTACCTCTCGATCCAAATGTAAATTATCAGGGAGAAAAACCTGTAAATTATCCACAACCACAAATCCACCAGCATCTGCCAAGAAGAAGCTTAATTGGTTTTATAAGAATCAGGCTATAGGTAAGTGAGAATTTGATTAAAAAATCGAAACTATGGACAGCTGTCTGGGTGAAAGTTGATGGATATACTGCTATTTTAATAACAGGGAACATTTTCTACCTGTTTGATTTTGTTCGGCCCTTCAAGATGGGATTTGAAACACATTAATTTAGGTAGTGTACATGTTTTCATCTTTAAGACAAAATAAGTACATATCAGTACCGAATTACTTTTGTTGCATTTACATTGCTTTATTGATTTTGTTGCACGGTGCAGACAGCCCTTACAGTCCCACAGTTATTCACCACTGTCCATGTCTGCTGGTGAAGTAGACATAGACTCTAGAACCCAAAATGAAGAGCGTCAGTTATGATTATGGGACTTCAGGTAAAGAACTTACTTCCTCTGGGCTGAAAAACGTGTGCTGAACAAGCTGATTTGTGATGCTGCTTCCAGCTGTAAAAGTCTACTTCTTTCTGTGATAGTATCATACCATGTGAATAGATTTCTGGACCACCACACAGTCAAAGTAAAGGGTCAGAGCGAGGATTTGAGTTCATATTATGTGTGAAAACTATCCAAAGAGAAGCGTAAGGTGCTTGAAAATCGCTGTCCTACACATGTGCTATTGAACTCTTTGGAGGTATAGTACAAGCCAATACCGTGCCCTGTGGTGCCCTCAATACTGATTTCCTACTTTTTAGAGGATTTCCTACCTTTTTAGAGGATCTGTATTCCTTTAGAGAATCTGAGCAAATTATATGCTGATCATTCCTTATTAGCTACATTATTTTTAGTATCTGAAATGCTGGATCAGTTTAACTTTGACTTAAGACAGTTTCGTGGCATATTGGCAAATACGTTATTTTGGAAGAACAAAATCTAAACAGAAACATGCCTTTGCCCATGACATATGGCATCTTTTCATTTTTAAAAAAGTTAAAATCCCAAGTACTATATATAGACATCTTTGAGCACCCTAACTTTTTTGAAGTTGGTGAGGAAGAGAAAATATACTCAGTTTTGCTACAGAGAAGGTAAAATCAGTGTCACAAAAGTCATAAGTCTACTGCTTTTAAGTCCTAATTGTTTCCCCCAGTTCTGAACATGATATCCTGCCTTCAAGATCACTAATGTCTCAAGAATTTGGTAGTGCTAAGAAATGGAAATAGAGTGGTAATTTATACTTCAGCTATGAGGGGCCCACTCAGAAAGGGCCGATGCCAGGGACCAACATAGTAATTTGTAGAAATATAGCTTCTTGGAATTATTGGGTTCAAAAGGAAAAATTCTTTTCTGACTTTTTGTAAGTGTTTTCCTGTTATCATAAGAGGTCTATGGATTTGATTTATGAGCAAGTACTGCTGTAAATAATAAAATAATAAAATGGCATGTCAGCAAGGGATAAAGACTCACTTACAGAAGTTAAAGTGAAATTAAATAACTCCCGAGTCCACTTATAAAAGTGCCTGTTGTTCTCAGCTCAGGAGCAGTCAAATGACAGTAAATACTGCATTAAGAAAGTCAGTTTGTCTTATGGATCGGGTTTTTATAAATGCTCAAAATGGAATCAGCACACCCCCTTTTCCCCACGCTGATTTTTGTTTATCCTTGCAACATATTTTGAAAGCTCTGCTCTGCTGTTGAAGCTAGTAGGAAGCACGGGCACTTGCACAGCATTTAAAACTCAGATATAAAGAATTTCAAGTACATTATGGATGCGCTGTGGGGTTTGAAGTTAATGGGAATGTCAGGCCAAAGTGGGGAGAACTTTATAAGACGCTGAAAAAGAAGCTCCTATGCTGTTTGCTATGAGAATAAAGAAAAGAGAACAGAAGAGATGCAATTTTGTCTTCTTCAGATGTATCCAGGGAAAACACCCTGTCTTAAAGACAGAAATGACTGGAAGGTGTATTTTCTAGTATATGGTACTTTGTGATCCAGGTTGCTTTGTTCAAGAAAAAATATATGTATTGGTAAATAAATGCAGTCCTCTGTATTTTTCCATGAAGTATTAGACCTTTGTATAATATGTGCATAATTTTTATGAATCAGAACTTGTAACATAAATAAAGTGTTAATTTGTAGACACATTTTAACTGTGGAGCAGATGGAAAAATAGGAATGTGTTAGAAAACTAGGTATTTGCAGAAGCTAATGAAGTTAATTGGTCTCATTTGATTACCTTATTTTCCCAAACCCCCTAAAGACTGGGCTTTTTTATTTCTTTAATTAAAAATGAGTTTGGTATGTTAATATTTTAACCTTTCATTTTTTCCTAGTTTTCCATATAAATGCCTTATTTATAGAGCCACCCTTAGGAGTCCAGTACTAGTAAGAACGTTAGTAAGCTGCGAGCAGTAAGAAGGGTACTGATGCTATACAAAAGCTATTAGCCACATACAATGGGATAATATGTGCTTTTACGCCTTATTATTACTTCCCTGTCCTGTTTTCTTTTGATTATATAGAGAAAGACCTATTTTCCTCTAGCCTGAAAATGGTACAAGTAAAAATACATAAAATCATGATTGTTGAGTGGAATTTAATTTTTAAATATCAGTACTTGAACATGTTTTGATTGGTTAAATTACATGGTAAACTCCCATTGAAATATCAACAGTGTGAAATCAGAGAAATCACAGCCCTGAGCTAATCAATACCATGTGTGTAGATAATTTTCCCCGAATTATTCCTTGTATAAGGAAAAGTTAAAAAGCAAAATATTTAGCTATTCACCAAAGAGTGCTTTTTAATTAGAGCTTTATGTTTGGGCTGCCACTTTGGACCATACAGTGAATATTCAATGTTCTGTTGCGTGCTGCAAAGAATTCTGGGACATCGTTTCTCTAATGTCATCACTAACATATTGCGTTTGTATTGATTGTCTATGATTTCCGTATACGGATGATTGAGTTTGCACAAACTACTTAGGGTTTCAAAGGATTTGGATAATGTTACACTGTAGGGTTGAAAAAATCTCTTTGAATATTATATCGCAAAGGGACAAAGACATAGTTTTAGTGCATTTATTAGGCCCTTGCTGTAGAAATAGGAACAATAAACCATCTTTTTTTAGTTAAGAGATCTTGGAAAGGGTGACTCTAATAAATCCTGGGTTTAAGAAGAGTGGTACGTGCTGCAGTGCTGAAGTTGTTTATTCATCTGGAATGTATTAGAATCTTGATTAATAAGAAGACATCTGAGGTTTTACATAAAAAGCAGATTGGGCGTTCTGGCAAATAGAAATGGAAAGGCGGGAAGAAAAGCCAGTTCCATCAAATGCTATTGTTTCCTTTTGACCAAGCATTGCTATTCCCAATAGTTCAAAGCAAACCGACATTTTCCCCTCTATGAAACTGCAATATAGAATTAAAATCTGTAGCACTGGGAGCAGTTAGGTCCTTTTAAAGTCCTATATTCAAAATATTTTTATATTTACCCTCCTCCTTCCAGAAGATCCAAGTAGAAGAAAAAAAAAAAACCCTCAGTTATGTCATGTTTGGTTTACATGACATCAAACATGAATATTTGCAAATCTAAAATTTAACATTTCATACAGTATATTTTCATATTTAATACATTTTTTGAACTTTTCACTTAAGAATCCCTTACTCTCATAATTACTTTTAACCAAGTACAATGATTTCTGCCTAAGACGCCTCGCCTTAAATTTCAAGATGGCCTAACAATCGCTATTGGAATAGGGCATGGAAATTATGGTGTTTGAGGGAAATCGAAATCAAAGCCTGTAAAATTTGTATAATTCACATATCAACAGCATGGTTTCCTGAATGCCAGGGCATTTTACAGAAGGGAGTGATAAGATCAGAGCTCACTGTTTAGAAGATAACATGTTTGGCAGCTAGTTTCTGAAGAATCTGGCACACACACAGACATTAATCTCTAAGGCCAATAGGTGAAAGATTGTTACAGTCTTTGCTGAAGGCAGAAATTCGTGCATATAGCGGTCATTCTTATGGGAGTGAAAGGAACAAAGGCTGACTAACTTTAAAATACCACAGTTTTAAAGAAGCGGGGCCCCAAATAAGGAACAATAGCTTACTTCAGATCCGTTCCACCAGTAGAATTTGGCAAACAAATCTCCAATGATAATCTATATATCTGGTATTGGACACTTGCTGAAAGCTGAGGGGTGACTATTTTTGGCTACCCCGTCACAGCTAAATAATATACAATAGATTCTAGAAGCAAAGACTTGCTTAGTAGGAAGAAGGATTAATGGAATATGTAACTAAAAGAGCAATGGCCAAATGGAAAATGATTGAAGGATGAAATTCCTTAACAGTCATCCGCAGAGTTAAGTTTTTGTAGTCAGAGTTAGAACATAGTTTGTTTCAGGATGTAATCACCAGCCTCTACACCCTCCCCCCACCCCGAAGTGTGACATTTCAGTCAGTTTTAGGCAGACTCTAATTCTTTTACTTCTGCAAAGACAGCAGATGGCAAAAGCAAAGAAATACGATGTCATAAATATTTCTTCTTAGTATATGAGAGAAGTTGGTCAATACATTTTAGGACAATGCTATAATACAGGGGCTGGCAAACTTTAACTGTAAAATTCAAGATAGTCATTATTTTAGGTTCTGTGGGCCATTACGGCTTCTGTCACAAGTAGTCACCTCTGCCATATTGAGCAGCTCATGCTCCTATGTAAATGTATGAATATGGTTGTGTTCCAGTAAAACTTTATGTACAAAAACAGATGCATTTAGCTTGAAAGCCTAGTTTGCCAGACCCTCCTACAATATATTGATTAATTTAAATTAAGCTTAATTTAAGTTAATCATTTAGTAGGTGTTCAATAAGTGTTGGTGATTATAACTTGGATTTTAAAGAACGCTTGTAACACTTGTAACATTATCCATATAAGACAGAGGAAAATTTGTGGACGTGTGCCAATGCCCACAGGACCTTACATATTTATACTCTGTTATTAATGGCTAATTATTGGAGTAAGTAAGTGGGAGAGGTATGTAAAGGTTATACAAAGTTCTTTTTTTTAACATAAAGTTTGTCCTTTTATTTTATTTTATTTAATTAATTAATTAATTATTTTTTTTGCCACGCAGCATGCGGGATCTTAATTCCCCTACCAAGGATTGAACCCATGCCCCCTGCAGTGGAAGCTCAGAGCCCTAACCACTGGACCGACATGGAATTCCTCAAAGTTCTTTATCTAATTAAAATTAGAAAAGTATACAGTATAAAGAGATTGTTGTGGATATCAATATGGCTTTCCAAAAAAATCTGTGCTCACTCAAATTATTTATTTCTATTATTTTTTGCTTCATTTTTATAACTTTGTTTGATTTTTAATTTTTGGCCCCACCTTGCGTAATGCGGGATCTTAGTTCCTCGCCCCATCAAACCCATGCCCCCTGCATTGGAAGACGGAGTCTTAACCACTGGACCACCAGGGAAGTTCCTGAGCTCAAATTATTTAGAAAACCATAAAGGTATCTTTCCCTAAAAGTCCAGATGGAGAAGTTTACATTTTAAAATCACCACTACATAATTGATAATATCACAGTATACATTCATTATTGCAAAGACTTTTCCAAGAGATCCAGGACAGAAAGGAATGTTAACACAGGATTGAATTGTTCATGCTTCAGTATTCTGTAGTTGTCATTTTTTCCTGTATTCTTTTTTTTTTTTTTTTTTTTTTTTTTTGCTGTACGCGGGCCTCTCACTGTTGTGGCCTCTCCCGTTGCGGAGCACAGGCTCCGGACGCACAGGCTCAGCGGCCATGGCTCACGGGCCCAGCCGCTCCGCGGCATATGGGATCCTCCCAGACCGGGGCACGAACCCGTATCCCCTGCATCGGCAGGCGGACTCTCAACCACTGCGCCACCAGGAAGGCCCTTTCCTGTATTCTTACTAGACAGTGTTTCATTGGCATATAATGTATTTTAGGTTCAAACTTGTTGTTGTTGACCTTGTATCAGTAGGACATACATGTAAAGCTCCCTGCTTTTTATAGGGATGACTACTTTTTCTAATCTAACCAGCTAGAGTCTTCTTTTGACCTCCCTTTGACACGTGCATGTGTGTGTGTGTGTGTGTGTGTGTGTGCATGTGTGTGTACAGTTTCAAGATAGCTGGCTTTAATTAGAAAGGCAGTCTGTGACACTGAAATGGAGTACAGTTGTTTCTTACAAATGGGGTTCGAAACTATGACCTTATCCTTCTTGAAGACAGTTGCACTAACCAGTCATGTAGTGACAATAGCAGGATAAATGGCAGGGAATTAGGAGGAATAGACATCACAGGGATTTCTCCTTCACTAATCATGCATGATTAGTCACTGAATCTTTTGGATCTCCTTTTCTAAACAAGTGAATGCATCCCCTCCACTCTATCACCAGGGCTAGTTTTTTGGATTCGGTTTTTCCATCTCTTACCTGGGCCATGGCCATAACCTCAGAAGTATACTCCCTGCCTCTTGCCTTCATCCAGTCCCTCCCAATCCAGAGGGCTCTGATGGAGTCCCATCTCTGATGGTTAAAGTCCTTTCACAGCTCTCTGTGCTTCCAAATAAACTCCAGGCCCTTAGCTTGATAGGCAAGTCTGTCATGAGCTGGGTCCTGGCTCTGTATGGAGCAATGTCTTCTGCCACTTCTTCCCACAAGCTCTATGCTCTAGTCCAGATCCTGGCTGCCTGTTAACATCCCCTAAGAAACTTTTAAAAATACTGATCTAAACCTCATCCCCAGCCCAATATAATTAGAATTTCTGGGCGATGGGATACAGGCATCAGGTTTTTTTTTTTTTAAATATCTCCAGGTGGGCTTCCCTGGTGGCGCAGTGGTTGAGAGTCTGTCTGCCTGCCGATGCAGGGGACACGGGTTCGTGCCCCGGTCTGGGAAGATCCCACATGCCGTGGAGCGGCTGGGCCCGTGAGCCATGGCCGCTGAGCCTGCACGTCCGGAGCCTGTGCTCCACAACGGGAGAGGCCACAGCAGTGAGAGGCCCGCGTACTGCAAAAAAAAAAAAAAAAAAAAAAAAAATCTCCAGGTGATTTTAATACACACCCAAGTCTGAGTTCTTCTATCTAGTCATTTATCACCAATATTGGTCCCTGATAACACAGTTTTTGCTTTTGTACATACGATTCTGGATGTATGTACAATTCTGCCTGGAGTGAACTTTTCTATACCTGGAAAACTCCTGATTATTTTTTAGGGTCCAGCTTAACACATCCTTGGGAGTCCTTTCTATATCCTCCGAGATGCAGTTGGCGCTTCCTCCACAGAGCACCCGCAGTAGTTCTGTTGAGGCTTCTGTTCCATTCCTGATCCCACTGTGTTGTAATTGTATATTTACATGTGTGCCTCCCCCATTTTATTAGTGAACTGTTCAGTGTCTTGGTCAACTCTGTATCTACTGTGCCAGGTACAGAGTCTCACCCATAACTAGGTACTCAGGATATCATTGTGAAGTTTATGAGTGGATCAGAAGAGTGAGACTGACAGGACATACCCGAAGATTTATCCCCTAGTTCATTTGATGGGTCTCAAAATTATCTTTGTCCAAATGAAAATTAGGTGAAAGAAGAAGTAGTCTGAGAATTAGTGAGCATTGTCAAATAGGAAGGCCCATGGAATGAGCAGCACTACAGAAACCCTTCCCTGGAATGGCAAACAGAAGAAGGTCATGTGACCACAGCCGCAGGAAAGGATATGGTCAAGACTTTGGGCAAGAGAGGTGACAAAGGAGAGAGAGAAAACATCAGTGATAATTGAACAAAATCCTCTCTTAGGTGGGGAAAGAAATCAATGCTCATGTTGAACTCACTAGAAGGTAACAGGCTAGTAAGAGAGAAGGTTGGGAAATTCACCAGAAAGCAAAACATGCCTTTAAGAGACGGCAGAGGGATGGTAGCAAGAAGACTAATGCAAATGCCATAACCCCAAGCAATAACTGAAGCTTCAAGCAGATGGGACTGAATAACTTTTACTTAATTATTATAGTCTTAACAATAGTAGCTACATTTAGGGGCTTTGATAAATCTTTGTTCATAACAACAATATTAAATATAGCCCACACATTAGCTGGAGAAAAAAAAAAAGAAAACAGGATAAAACAAAAAATAAATCTAAAAAAGAGAATGATTCTTTTCTATCTTAGGAAGTTAATCTACCCTTATAATTGGTTGTGGTGTTATATTCTATGTTCTTATACTAAGGAATTTTAAGTATTATGAATATTCACAAAATATGAATGAAGTGTATTAGCTTTTGACCAACAGACTCATTTAATACAAGTCTTTTTCATAAAGAGCACACACCTTTAAAAAACAGATGTACGTTTTAAATAGCTCTGTACCAAGAGCTATTGCTTACCCATAACCAAGAGTGGGTAAAGATGGCATTTTGTATACCTTTAAATCTCAGTGCCTAGCACGTGTCCGTTTGATGGATGAATGGTTGAAAGCATGAATAAGTAGACTCGAATGAGTTAGGAGAATAATTGAGACTGTTTGCCCTCAACTAAGCCACCTCTCCCATCTGCAGAGGGAATGTAGGAAGCTTAGGACGAAAAAAGATGAGCTCAAAGACACATCGTCAAGGAATTATGCATTATAAAAAGTATTCACTGGGCTTCCCTGGTGGCGCAGTGGTTGAGGGTCCGCCTGCCGATGCAGGGGACGCGGGTTCGTGCCCCGGTCTGGGAAGATCCCACATGCCGCGGAGCGGCTGGGCCCGTGAGCCATGGCCACTGAGCCTGCACGTCCGGAGCCTGTGCTCTGCAATGGGAGAGGCCACAACAGTGAGAGGCCTGTGTATCGCAAAAAAAAAAAAAAAAAAAAAAAAAATACATCGTCAAGGAATTATGCATTATAAAAATTATTCACTGATGACCCACAATAAAATTAATGGAATTTAAAAAAATTCTCTTTTCAGAAGAGACATGCTGAGACTAAACAACTTGGCATACTTGAGATAATGAAATCAATAAAGACTGGCTAGAGCAAAGGCAATTCATTTGTTTTCTGCAGTTTTCAAAATCTCCAAAAGTTTATAAGTGGTTCACAATGGAATTCGTCACTCGTTTTCCAATGGAACATGCAGTAAATGGGGATTAGGTTCTTCGGTTAGCCCATTTTTAAAAAAACGTGAGGTTTACAGTAAAGAATCACACATACAGTTTGTGAATGTCACAGAGGTCCCAAAAGCAGAGTGAAGGGACAGAAATGCAGCAGTGCTTGCAGCCAGCCAGTGGAAGGGACACTGTTTGTAGTTCTTCTATAAGGAGGGTGCCTTTTGGAATTTATCCTCTTAGAGGGATTGCCTTTTGTTGTTCTCTTAAAGGTATCTCTGGTTTGTGCTAGAGGCTGCTCATAACTAAACAGTGAATTGAACAATAAGCCGTAAGCATTGTTTCAGTGGGAATCTGAATTCTGAGCCTTCACTGAGGAAGCCAGACTCGCATTTCTCCAGGATTCCCTGCAGGAGCAGGGACTCCTGGTCCTTCTCCTGTGTTTCATAAGCTCTGGGAGTTGAGCATTCCCTGGCTCCTCTAGAACAGGAGGGGCACAAGAGGCCGGGAACTCTTGTGAGGGCCAGGACTTTGAGCACCAGTGGCTTCTGTCCCAGAGAGTGGCCGAGCAGAAGCTGTGGAGGTCAGAGTCTCTGTGAGGGCTTAGGCTTCTGGAACTGCCAGGCTTGGTATAGAAGGAGTAGCCATAAGAGCACAGGAAGTGGGGCAGATAGAAGAGTGAGTGTGTGTGTGTGTGTGTGTGCACGTGCACACACTTAAGTATTTGAACTTCTCTGGGGAAGTTGACAGCAGGAAGACTTCTGCACTGGCAGGGCAAGTGTGATGCTGGGGTACCCGGGAGGTGTTGCTAGAGGGAGGGATGGATGTAATGACCTCTGTTCATCGCTGTTGGGAGGAAAGACTTGTCGTGTCTTAGTGGACCGTGGTGAGGACTCCCACCACTGATGGAGCATGAGAAGGTGGAGTTCATTCATCTACAACATTTACAAGTTTGGCATTTTGAAGTCAAGGCGTTTCTGTAGGTGAACAATAGATTCTTACCATCACAGACCTGAAGTTTGAAATGCTGTACATCAACATGTTCAGTTTTCATTTGTTCTTTCTTAGTTCTTCGGTATCAAGAAAACCAAAAAAGGACAGATAAATCCTCAATTTCACATTATGATGATGTTCTCCAAACTTAAGAAGATCAAGTCACATTAATTAGGACCCATTTCAATAATTTTTTTAAAAATTGGAAAATGAGACACTCAGAGCTCACTTGGATGTGTGCTGTAGCAACAGTATTAATCAGTTGCATAATCCACATTAATCAGTCCTGCCTCAAAGTAAAATTACTAATCAGCTTGATGATCTAAGCAATTGTCTGAGGAAATGAGTTTGTCTTAGAAAAAGTGATAATGGAAAAGTTAAAAAGAGAGAGAGAAAGCAAGCAAAGGAAAGCTATTCATGTTAGTTTTACTGCATTTATTTCAGTACTAGATCTGCTGATATAGAATTACTGAGTTTTGGTATGTAGTTCTGAACGAATAATTACTCCTTTTGATTGTGTCCTCTTATCTCCATCTAGAGAGAAAGCTGTGTGTAAATGTGTCAGTGCAGGAAGAGTTCCTTGGGATTTTTCTCCTTTGCCCTATCTGGAATGGGAGTTGGGGAGCAAAGCTGGTAATCCCTGGAGACTAGTGAATAGCATATAGGCTGAGGCCACATGTGACATTAAGTAGGCTTAAACTGAGGCAGGACTATCATTTCATTTAGCTATTTCAGCCCAGAAAGAGGTGAGCAAGAAGAAATCCAAACTAGTCATTGGCCACTGTGAAGCTAAAAAGATGGTTGGCTCAATGAAATTGTCAGGCTTTCACTGATAATGTAGAAACTCAACCATACAAGAAAACTGAGGTTATCCCATCACGATGAAGCATCCCCAAATCTAAGCGTAATCTCCCTATAATCAACAGAAACTCTTTTGGGGAAGGTGGATTAGGGAGTCGAAGATGGCAGTTAGGGGGTGTTACCAAAGAAATATTTTCAGCAATTCTCTTATACCTAGTGATGATTATCTTAACAATTGATTTGGGGCCCTTCTGTTGAAGAAACCAAAAGTCTACTGAGAGCATATCGTAAGATGATGGTATAGAATATTGGACACAAGGGGCTTCCCTGGTGGCGCAGTGGTTGAGAGTCCGCCTGCCGATGCAGGGGACATGGGTTCGTGCCCCGGTCCGGGAAGATCCCACATGCCACGGAGCGGCTGGGCCCGTGAGCCATGGCCGCTGAGCCTGCGCATCCGGAGCCTGTGCTCCGAAACGGGAGAGGCCACAACAGTGAGAGGCCCACGTACCGCAAAAAAAAAAAAAAAAAGAATATTGGACACAATATGATTGTGTCACCTTATACTTGGATCCTGATTAGAGGTCTTCCTGTTTCTCGCAGGTGAGGGCTCTGATAGCTTTGTCCCAGTTTTTAGTGTGTCCCCTCCCAGCATCTCCATTTAGACACATCATTTGCATTCAGAGAATAGAGAAGCATTAACCACTACATAGGGTCAAACCTGTAACTGAGCAATGAGAAAAACCAAGCAAAATGGTAATTGTTTGTAAAGTAGGTCTCTTCCCAATCCGAGCTTCCATCGCTGCAGACTTTAAATCTTAGGCATCTCAGTCACTGAATCTGCCCCAGTAAGAAAGAAAATTGTGAATTAAACTTATTTTGCAAGAAAAAAAACCCTAAAGAACATATTTGTAGATAAAGCCAAAGGAAAATTAGGATGTGGCACATACACTAGCTATGAAGGTTGGGGTTTAGTATTTTAGGTTGTGGCTGGTATTTTGGAGTCAACAACAAAATCTTCGAATTTTAGGTTACTTCTCTCGAAGGCTGAACATTGTTAGGACACAATTTTTTGTTTATCCTTAAATTTCCTCCTCTATGGCTTGGCAGACATGAAAGTTTGAGAACCTCAGAAAAACCACGTCGAAAGAACCTGCTTTGGAGAGATCACTGGGGTGTGGATTTGGTTGATGACACAGACTATTGAGTCCTTACAGAGAATTGTTTGTCTTCCGTTTTTAGATGGCTTTAATTCCTCCAAATTGCTCCTTGAATAATAGGAAAAAGGCAATTTGAATTTCAGTGACAGATTGGACATAACAGGTTGCAACTATTAGGTCTAATTTTACCATACTGAGAAATAAAATTGCCTAAACATAAACATCGATCACTGATGCAGTAAATTAATTTGTACAGAAAAAGTAGTTTAACTGCAGTGCACATTAAATATAGAAAATTTTCAAAATTACTGTTCTCTGAATTAATTTGTACACTTGTTTACTTGTTAAAAGCACGCATAAATTCTTTTTTTTCCTAAGGCAGTGTGGGTTTGAATTGAGTAAGAAAGAAATATCAAAAGTGGCAAGGAAATACAGAGAAATGTACATCACACAAAATGACCTGAATACTTGAAAATAATGTATTTTTTTCTCTCTTTCATGTTTGTGTTTAGATGCTATCTAGAACGTGCTTTGTTTTTGAATCTGTCCATAGGATCACTAAAGACATGCTCTTTTCCCCCCCTCATTATAACAAGATAAATGTGATATTTTCATAGCCTTGACTTAAGGTTTGTAAGAATCCGAAGCCTGGAGTAATTAGAAGGGTTTTATGGTTTGGTTCCTCCCTGAGTTTACAGTCAAAGGCGTCCTAGGGCTTGGAACTGTTAACTTTGCCTTCGTGAGCAATCTGACCCAGGAATTCCTTTGTATTTAACACTTAAAAAAATCAGGGAACATGTTTTCATTGTTACCTGGAATTCCATTATGAGGGATGCATGGCAAAGTTTGGATGGTATCTTTGTAGATTGTTCCAGCCTCCGTAGAACTGGAGCTGGCAATGTGCTGCCGTTTGATACCATCTCCTGCCTACAGTTTTCAAGGACAGTGGTTCGATTCAAATACAATTCTGATAAGTGGCAGGTTTTCGTGTTTTTAATGCCTTGACAAGGGCATCACTCTCAGGAGAGGGAGGTGACACCGTCTGGACGAGGATTCCGTCTCTGCTCCTTTGTGCTGACACACTAAGATAATGGACAATTAAGAGAGCCTTCACCGCAGGTGAAAGGATGGGGTTATCACTAATATAAAGGAGCCCATGGGGTGCTGGGGGATGAAGGAGAAGAGGAATGGGAATTTTTAAAAGGAATATAAAACACACAGATGAGATGCCTAATAACTGTTCACGTATTGCTCTTTCACAGGGAATAATGGTGCGTGATTGGAGTGTTCAGTGTTGCTTCCTGTAACTTAAAAAAAAAAATCTGGTTCATTGCATTTGACCCAAAGTATGCAGAAAACTTCCCCCTGTGCTGGTGAAGGGAGCCCAGACAATAAAGGGATTTGTTTTTGTAGAGTCTGGCTCTTAGACTGCCTTCCATGGGGTTTTGCACATTGACTGCTGATAGTCTAAGGCAGTGGTTGTCAACCTTGACTGCTTTCCCCAGGGCCCCCCCCCCCGCCCCCCGACCCTAAGAGAGTCTGATTTAGTTGGTCTGGGCAGGGGCCCGGTATTTTTTTTTAAAGCTCCTCGGACAATTCCAAGGTGTACCCGGGTTGTGGGCTATTGCTACAGAGTTTATAACAGAAGGATCAAGTCCCTCAATATTTGGTTTCCCTGGCAGGCTGTGTGATTCTTTAAGAGATTTGAATAATGGTGTGTGTGCTGCTGTTAGAGAAGGTGTGTACTGCATACGTTTCTAATAACCACCTAGTGTTTGTGTGGACCGCACAGTTAGCATTCAGGTGCCCCTGGAGAGAAGTCCCCCCTCTCTCGACTACTGTTTCTCACTTGCCCTCCCTGTCTTTTAGTTTCTGTTTGCTTTTTTTTCTAGTAGATTATTGAAGCTTCCTCTTCCTGGGATAGCGTCATTATGCAATTTAGTACCGGCAACTTTGTTTCTGCTCTTCTTAATCTGATAGGGGCAGCTGTTCTGCATGCATGTACATTACAGGGGAATGTTTCTCATACCATTTAGCACTCAGAAAAGTGAGACAGTCCTGAGTATCTCCAAACTGAGTAGAGAGGTTAACTGATTTTCTTTTGACTTAAACTGTCATTTGTCTCTAAGAGCCCCAAAAGACAGTAGAGCACACTGCTTCTGATAAGTATGGGCTCTCCTCAGAATGAAGAGATGTGTGTGATAAGATGGCTTGAAAAAAAAAAAGAGAGCTTGAGGGAAAGGAATAGGAAGGGAGGGAGAGAGAAGTATGTTAACCGCTTTGACTGCAAAATACCCCCTGGTAGCCAGAGATAAGACACCTTGAGCTACTCAGAAGACCTTAAACAGGATGTAAATGAAGCCAATAAAAATCATTTGAGATCAAGCTATTTTTCTACTCCCCTCCTATTTCCAGCTCTGACAGCAGAAGGCTTAATTTACTGTATGGCATTCCGCACTTACGTGCAGAACCCAGGAAGTTGCCAGCGACTGATAGGAGCCAGTGCAGAAAAACAAGATATCTACGGTTTCGAAAGAGGGCCAAACTTAAGGCATTTAATCAGCAATCCTAGTCACGCCTTCCTGAGTGGAGAAAGAGCATTGCTGATCTTCGGAAGCCCCCTTCCCTCTTCCCCTCTTCCTTCTTCACTTATTCATTTGCTTTGTCTTCAATTTCATGACGACCTTCATTCTTTGAAATGGTTCACAGGGTGAGCAGCATTTCATAGCCTATTGATATTTCTCATCAAGCTAATGCAGCTTGAAAGTAATTATCCACCAAAGTTTAGGAGATAGACCTTTCCATGTTCAAATTTGAAAGGAGCTGTTTACTCACAACTTCCTCTCCTAGTCATGTAACACCCAGCCTTTATGTACTTGGAACTTTATAACTCTTCAAAATGGTTACTGTCTTTTTCTAGAAATTCACAAGCTGCTGCCAACAACACTCTTCTATAGAGAGGAAGTGACTTATGGGAGGTAGTTGAACTTGACACTGAAAAGATTTGAAGCTTGGAGTCCTACTCTTAGTGGGAGGAGGCAATGTTAAGGGATGGGAAGGCAAAGGATAATGATGTCCTTTTCTTTCTGGAAAAGCTGCTTCTTGGAAGACCTGGGATTCATTTTGTCTCTGACTGAGGGAGAGAAAGCTCTCCGTCTCCCTTGCTCTAGTGCGGAGCGGCAAATATGGAAAAGGCACAGCCAAGCGGAGCAAACTTGAAGCAGAGGATTTCAATGATTCAGAGGCGATAAAAGACTACAGTGGTTTTCAAACTTAGTCATACCCTAAAAGCTTGCTAAAAATGAGGATTTCTGAGCCCCATCCTTAGAAGTTCAGTGTCAGTAGACCTGGGCAGGGGGGTATGTGCAGGAGTTTGCATTTTCAACCACAGTTCAGGTGACCGGGGAGCAGGTGGTTGGTGGATTATGCTAAGAAACGCTGCCCTCGGTCATCTGGTTGGGGCAGAGGGTCGGCCTTTGGTTTCGTTGTGTGAAGTCATGGCAGCCGCAGTAATCACTGAGGAAGGGGAGCTTAGAGGAGGAAGGTGAGGAGGACCCTTCGTTGTATCCTTCATTGGATGAGTGGCAGGAATTGTGGTTCCAGAGGCAAGAGCATGAGGAAGGTGAAGCTGACCATGTGCTAATTTGATGGAACCTTTTCTTCTGCTTTTATTTGCCAATACCTGACCCAACCAAACCACTCCCCTCAGAGGAGAGGATGGAAGGAAGAGACCGAGGGGGAGCGAGATTGTTAAGGAAAACCAGAGCGTGTGTGTGTGTGTGTGTGTGTGTGTGTGTGTGTGTGTCTGTGTGATTTTTCTAGCTAGTAGCCAGAAGTAAAAATAAAGTAAGAAATAAGCTGTCATGATGTGTCAACAGCAGATTACAGGTTCATAGAATTGTTAGTTTTTTGTTTTCCTCTATACATGCGCGTACACGTATGTCAATTAGCATAAATTGGTTTTGTAGTAGGAAAAGAAAACCACAATGAAATCTTTAACAACAACCAAAGAGAATAACATGAAATACTATTTTAATTTCACTCATTTACCCATAGAAACTACATGACTGAGTGGCATTTGAGGCAGTTGCTGTTTCAGTGGGAGGGTAGGGAAGGATGGACTGGGAGAGTTACCTGACACATAGACCAAGCTGCTTGCCTGGACACAGGGGCACTAGGGCTTGGGTTCTAGTGCCCCCATCAGCTCCTATTGTTAGTGCAAGATTATAACCTGTTACTCATCCTCACCAATCTGTGTGTTCATCTGTAAGATTAGCACTTTTTTTCCCCTAAAGACTAAGACTTCTCACAGATCTTAAATCGAATGTTTCATATATATGAAAAGATAGGAGTAACAGCCTTGAGGTTTTTTCCTCTGTGTAGGCTTCAGTCAAATTCATTTATTTTCTTTCCTTTGATCCCTCAAGTCAGACCCAGAGGTATGCATAACCCATGCCAGACAACATCAGGTCATCTTAAGAGAAAAGAGTGGAGCTCAGATGTGGGAGGAGGCTTTTTTTTCTAGCCTTTCTTACAGACAACGTTGAGTCAGTCAAGATCCCAGAACTGTGCTAGTCGGTTTTATGTCTTTGGGTATTGGAAACATGATTTTGCAAGGGTCAATAAGCCTTGGAAATACAGATATATGCTATCCATATTTCCCTTTTCAAAAGCAAATAAAACAAAAAGAAACAGTGCTGTAAATTTCTCTACGAAAATTATTCAGAATTGGTGCATTTCACATGTGAACTAAGCAGTTACATGTCAAATTCTTTATTATCCGACTAGAGTTTCTTAATTTACTCTTATTTAAATCATATTAGTACGCTCAGTTTTCGGTGGAATTTTGTGTCCTCTGTGTTGGGTGCTGGAGGTATAGGGGGCTTTATGTCCTTGTGAAACAAGTGCAGATGGAGTCTCCAAGGCTCCCAGACTCCGACCAGCCTCTTTAACTCTCTTGTTACTGTGGCCACACTGCCTTGTATTCTTTTCTTATACACTGTTTTGTTATGTTAAAATTATCTTGGATTTAGGCAAAATGAAATAGTATTACTTGGAGGTATCATGGGGTTTTTAAGGACTGACTCTGTCACCAGTTTGGGGATATTTGGCAAGAAACTTCATCTTAGTTACATATATAAACAGACATATATACATAACACACACACGCATATATATATATATATATACACACATGTATATATACATACACATATATTTAAATACAATTATATATACACATGTGTAAACTATATAATTGAATATGCAAAATATATAATTTAATAAAATAATATAATTATATGTAATATATATTAATCGGTAAAAAAATAGCATCATAAAGACTTCCCCTAATGAAGTGTTTCATTAAGACATGATTGCGCATTTACTCATATTAAGTGGCAAATTACTATGATTAATACTTTGCAGTGAGAAATAGCAAAGATATTTCAAAAATGTATGCCTTGATTTAACATGAATCATTAAGTCTGTTCTGAACATCAGTCAGTCCTGCATAAAAACATACATGCACACATAGCCCGTGCCATACTTTTGACTAGTACTGGTTCCCATAAATAAATTACCAGGACTGTTAACAAGAAAAAAAATGATAGAATGAACTGGTTTGAATTTTATTTTTATATTCATTCTAGGGAAGAGTAAATTGAACCAAAAGTGAGAAATAGAAAACAAAGGGAGAATAAGGTACCTGGAAAATCCATTAAATTGATAATCAGCATTATTTTCAGGATTGCCTCTTTCAAATTTTGCCTAATTAGGTAAATGAAAAAAAAATAACTACATGAAAAAGCATACTGATATTAATGACCTGTGTAGAAATACTTTGTTATGCCCTAATTAGAGTTACTTTAAGAACATACTTTTGTCCTTTGCAGTTTATAAACATTACCTCATTTAAAATAGATGACTCCTGGGACTTCCCTGGTGGTCCAGTGGTTAAGACTTTGCCTTCCACTGCACAGGGTACGAGTTCGATCCCTGGTCGGGGAGCTAAGATCCCACATGCCTCACAGCCAAAAAACCAAAACATAAAACAAAAGTAATATTGTAACAAATCCAATAAAGTCTTAAAAAATGGTCCACATCAAAAAAATCGTTAAAAAAAATAAAATAAATGACTCCTTATATCATTTGTGTTACTTGGGATCCAACATCACTTTTCAGTTTTAGTTTTACTGTGTAAAAGTTAATGATGAAAGTTAATGATGTGAAAGTTAATGATTCTGTTGAAACACCATAGAAATTCTGTCCTGTGAGGACGCATTGGCAATTTGTCCTGTAGGTCTCGACATATGCATAAAATCTCAAGATAGTGTAGCATCCCCCCAATTTTTAAATACCACCGTAGCATATAACTTCCCCATAAAATGCATAAACACTGATTGAGGAGTAGGCAACACAAACTAGTTTTGAGTTACAGCTGCTGTGTCGTTGGCTAGGTGCACTCACTAGCTTTTCTACTTCAGCCTGACAACTTGTGTGAGACAGTCTCTGCCTTAAAATAAAAAATGATTATTTGTCCCACATCTTACGAATTCCTATCATATTTTAGACACATGAACATCAAAATCAAGAACACTGATGTCCACCGTATTATAATACCAAATGGATAATTGTAGTATTTCCCCCCTAATCTTTGTAACAGCTTTTTCTATATTAGCACACTGTATTTATCACTTTACTGCACAATGAACCCACAGGGGGTGCTAATTGGTCATTAATTAAATTTTAGCCTTTCAACACTTTTGTATTCTCCAGTGGCTTTATCTGCAGTGAAGTATATGGTGTGGCCTTTTTAAACTGCCAAAAATTTATGTCAGCTTTACTGCTGCCGTGGATATAATACAGGTGAAATTCAGCTCGAGTGAACACCATTTCAGGACTGTTATAATTCCTTGTGACCAAAAGTTCGCCAGCCTTGGACCAAAGCCTACATGTTGGAAAGTATTCAGTAGAGTTCAACA
The DNA here is from genome assembly GCF_964341445.2 of Mesoplodon mirus. Classification (NCBI taxonomy): domain Eukaryota; kingdom Metazoa; phylum Chordata; class Mammalia; order Artiodactyla; family Ziphiidae; genus Mesoplodon; species Mesoplodon mirus. The sequence continues at coordinate 41,649,942 of NC_138989.1, read as the reverse complement.
TGACAAAACATTCTCATAGACCAGACTCCTCTTTGAAATACAGAATTTGATCTCTTTGTTTAAACATTCTAGTGTGTAGGGCAATTCTTTGAAAAACCATTAACACAGTGGAATGATTTTTCTGAGGTCCATCATTCACTAATGAAGCCATCTTCAAACTTAGTTTTCTTAGTGGAAGAATCCCTTTTATGTTATGCTACCCCAGTGAAGAGGTTAATTTAAAATTACTAATGATTAACATGGTAACACTGAGAAATTTGCTGAGTATATTTCAAAATATATGTGGCTATATTTTCAAAGCTTAATAGGTATATTTCACACTAGAGCAAAGGATTTTGAAGCAAAGTAGAATTTGCCCTCGAGAAATTTCTAAACAGGTAAAATAGTGAGATATTGGGCTGGAGTCAGAACTATGGGATGTGGCTTCAAGATTTTGAATGCAAGCCATCCCATTGTGGGGATTTTATTCCACTAATGAATTAATCACAGCTTGCCAGTGTGTGCCGCTATTAAAGAATGAGCTCCTGCACATTGATTTTCAAGATAACTACTATTAGCGTTCAGATTTTTGGGGGGTATTTTGGTTTTTTTTATTTATTATTTTTTTTGTGTGTGTGGTACATGGGCCTCTCACTGTTCTGGCCTCTCCCGTTGCGGAGCACAGGCTCCGGATGCGCAGGCTCAGCGATCATGGCTCACGGGCCCAGCTGCTCCACGGCATGTGGGATCCTTCTGGACCGGGGCACGAACCTGTGTCCCCTGCATCGGCAGGCGGACTCTCAACCACTGCGCCACCAGGGAAGCCCTTGGTTTATTTTTTATTTCATTTTCTATTTAATTTTTGGCCACATGGCTGGTGAGATTTTAGTTCCCTGACCAGAGATTGAACCCGGGCCCTCGGCAGTGAAAGCACAGAGTCCTAACCACTGGACCGGCAGGGAACTCAATTCCTATTTCTTATTTTTAAACAAAAATGCCTTTTAAGTCCTTTAAAATTCTTAGAATTTCAATATGAAGAAAGCAACCACTAAATTATAGTTAATTTTTATTCCTCTGTAATGTTTTCACACTTATCAGTTATAAACTAACGGTAACTCTGACTTTTAGAGTAGTAGTAATAATTTAGTACATGTTTATATTGTAGCAGTTCAGAAAGCTCTTTCATACAATGTTATGTTGGATTCTTATTATATCAACTATGGGGAAGGCTGGAATTTTTATGATATTATAGACAAGGAGGCCAAGACTTTTTTTTTTTTTTTTTTTTTTTTTTGCGGTCCACGGGCCCCTCACTGTTGTGGCCTCTCCCGTTGCGGAGCACAGGCTCCGGACGCGCAGGCTCGGCGGCCATGGCTCACGGGCCCAGCCGCTCCACGGCATGTGGGATCTTCCCGGACCGGGGCACGAACCCGTGTCCCCTGCATCGGCAGGCAGACTCTCAACCACTGCGCCACCAGGGAAGCCCAGAGGCCAAGACTTAAAAAAAAAAAAAAAAATTCTAGAGTTCATAAGCTAGTTATCAGACCTAAACACACAGTAGGTGTTTAATAAATGTTGGTTATATAAATGAATAAATGAAATAAACAATGAAGAAGTGCTTCAAATTCTTTGTGGTATGAGGTCATATATAAATACAAGACTTCTAAGTAACGAAAACATGCCTTCTAACTCAAAATAGTTGAGATAAAAAGAAAACAGACTTGGGAAATTCACCGTGATGATGGCTGTCATTAAAGGAGAGATAAATACATTAAATGATGTAGAACGCTCACAGCCACAGCACTGTAAACAGATGTGTAGCATATGATTGCCAATTACTGAACGCCAAGAGGTTGGTGCTTATCATTAGTTATATATATTTTTAAGTGAGCCAAAAGATGGAAACAGCAAAGCTGTGCTCACCCTCCCACGTAACTGGAAACCGCTTTTCCTTCTGTCTGGCTTCAGAAACACGTCTCAGTTTCCGTGAGAGAGACGATGACTGTTAACTGGTTTCACGTCAGCTTTTTCCTCTGATTTGAGAGGTGGAGTTAAGTGTGAACTGCTTAAGAATGCACTGTTTTCTGTTTAATTTGGCGGCGGAAGATGGAATTCATTGAGCTCCGTCTGTTCAAATGAACTTTAAGCAACAGTAAGCGAAACATTTGTACTTCTCCGCACATGTAACAGAACTGTGTCTGGTGAAAGAGACAGCTTGGATATAAAGCCCAGGATTACCTCAGGAGGACAGCACAGGGGTGATACCAACTTATCTCTTTGGCTCATCCAAAGCATTAAAGGATTGTTGGGGAAAGTGAGCCTCTTTTTTATTAGGGAGTATTGAAAGGAAAAAAAAATAACCTCTGAGCTCTGATATCTGGAATTCATCTTGACTGTGTTAAAAAATGTGCTCCTCCAACTGCAGCTCCCACAGCTGCTATCATTAATGAGTGACCACCCTTTTCCCTCCTAACCTAACTGTTAATGCATTTAATTGGTCCTTCCAGAACAGTTTGTAATATTACAGAATTTAAAAGCGTCTGTGAATTATAAGTAATTTTAAAGTTCACTTTTCTCTTTTGAACACCCAGTAAAGAATATTCCTTTTCAAGTAGTTAAATAAGTTACACTACAAAGAAGTGAATTTAATGTGGGACTGTTGATTTTTTTAAAAAGTATGATAGCTATATTATTAAAGTTGCAGCCTTTCTAAAACTGTTGACACTTCTGTTGAGAATGAAAGGAAACAATTGTGTAATAATGCATAATGATTTATTTAGAATGACCATATCCTTCAGCAATTTAGATCATTGCTTTAAAATGTATTGTGCAACTTGGTGAGATGATTTTAAATACGATGATGCAGAGTTGTTACTGTGATGGCTCTGGGTTAACATGGCAAATATCCTTGTTACCTGTGTCTATTAAACACACATTTCAAAATATTGTTCTCTCTTGATCGCACCTAACTTCTCTCAGCTTTTGTGCACACCTGTATATTTCCCTCAAGATTCTCAGTTTAACTGTCTTAAGGTGTCTTAAGTTGATGAGTGGAAAAAGGACTATGAACTCTAGTATGAAAGTTCAGAACTGCTCCTAGAGCATGCTGGTAGAGAGAAAGAACCATTTTCAGCCAATGGAGGAAATAACCTGGAAATTTGGTTTGGTCTCATGCTTTCACCTACTGTCCTATGCTTAAAAAAATCATCTACTAAATGAACTTATTTTGGTGTTAAATAATGCAGTGATTGTACTGCTAATGTTTGAAGGATAAGAGAGGTAATTTCCAAAGTCCACACTTGGCTTTGGAATTACATAGCGAAATACTTGTTCCAAGGTTATCTGTCTGTAAAGGCCCAAGATTATATCATATGTATAATAATTTAATACTTGGATTTGTGGTCCATTAACTTTTAGATATCACCAACGATTTATATTTTATTTTCTTGGTGGCTGAATATACAACTGTGGATGCTTAAGGCACTATCTGGGCCAGTCCCTAAAGCTGATATTCCAGTGGTTCAATTAAAGAAAAGAAAATGTTAAAATATGTTTATACTGTACACATTAAGAAGCTTACATGTGAAAACGTAAATACATGCAACACATATAAGTCTTTTTGTTTACATATGCACCTTTTCCTTCAGCGATGGTAGGTGCCCTAGAAATATTCACTAATCTTTGTAACACCCCAGAGGGTAAGTAGCAAGAATTATTATCTTCATATTGCAGGTGAAATACCTAGGTAGGGGCAGATTAAATGACTTGGCCACGTCACTCTCTAAGTCAGTTATGAAGCTAGAAATAAAACTCCGGACTCCTGACTTTTCGTTCTCATTCTGAGTTATTGCTCTTCCAAAAGAGAGGTACCAGAGCTGTCAGTATTCGGGCTTCTTTTCCTCACTTGAAAAGTAACCAGTGATGTAAATCCTGTCCCTGTTAAAGAAATCTTGCTGTGTGGCACTTGCACACACATGATACTGAGTCCCCAAGGGCGGTTTAGTGAGTACTCTGCCTTTACAATGAATGAGCTCAGGTAGCAAAAGGACATCAGTAAGCCAGCTTCTCGTGGGCCCAGCCCTATGAAGAACTAAATGTATTGGAAGTTTCCATAACTTCAGAGATTTGGATCACTTCTTTAACATGTACAGTGAGTCAATCCACTTTGTTACTTGACCTCCTCCTTAATAATTTCAGGATTGCCCATATTGTTGGAGTCAGCGTTCTAAAATTAGGCTTGGTCCCTGCCCTCCAGAAGCGTGTACTTTACCCTAAGACTAAGACATGCTTTATGGTCCAAAAATAAAAAGCTTTAGCATCACCCCAAACCTTCCAGTGCATCTTCTCTTCCTCCTTCTTTGACCTTATTTTTTTATTGGCTACTTCAGTTGGATTTGAGAGCCAAAGAATGGCCAGACCCTCAGCATTTTTCTTCCACAATGACAGGCTGTGGACGGACATTATCAGCCCCCCATTTGGCAGCCCAGCAGCCCTTCCCAGGGAGTGTTCGTCTGTCCATCCCCCAGTAGCCAGGGTAAAATCACAGCCAATCTTTGCTCTCTCCTCCAAGGTTGGTACATGAGGGGCGATGGCTCATGTCACAGAGGTACTTTGTGCTCTGGTGTCTTTTTTTTTTTCTGCACAATCCCTCCTTCTAGTATGACTTCACTTTTCTGTTAGTGAGCACTTTCCCCCATAAATATGACCGAACAGGTGTTGCTCTGCCGCTAACTGAGTTTCCAGCTGTCATCCTCCAACGTAGACCCAGCAAAATCTGTTGTTTCGTCCTTTCAGGCAGACTAGAGAACCATCAAGCCTGAGATGGAGGTCTTCCTTGCAGGATATGGCAGTTTTGTTGCCAGAAGATGGTCGGGAAAGCCTGGCTGGCTAACAAAGACAGGCCTTCAGCAGCTGGGTGTAGTTCCAGTTCTGCATCCCCTTTGGCAGGAGCACAGAGGCTGCTGCAGTGTGGCCAGCCAGCAAAATTAGGAAATAAGGACCTCTTTTATTTACTCAGGCTGCTGAATCATGGGCATTCCTGTCTGCTTGGAGAAAAGTCAGGCGGCTCTCCTTTCCACTGAAAGTCTCAGGAGTGTTCGAGACTTTCATCTCCGAGTGTTCACACACTTGTTTTAATGTGCTTTATGGAAATGGTGAAACTCAGCAAGTACAGTCGCCGTAGAAAAACATCTGCACTAACTATGCACACACATTTGCGTCTTTAAATAGACTTTTAGGCCACGGAGCTGGTTTCCAGCAAAGGTTTTCTTGTTGTTGTTGTTGTTTTTTCTTCTTCTTCCCGTTGTAAGAGCTATAACTCTCTGAGAGTCAGCTAGTGTGAAGTGACTGATTCCAAAAAAATTAAAATTTAACATGGACATGTTAAGTACTTCACACTGAAATGCAGAAAACGTGCCATAACACAGAAACACACTTCTGTAAGAAGTAGCACTAAGTGAGTGTCGAAGGGTAAAAAAGTCCACGTTGACTCAGTAACGGGGGAGTTGATAGAATCCTCCATACTTTCTTCCAGATGAAAAAAAAAAATTGAAATTGTTTAAGTCTGTATTAGCCATTTGAACATAGTTTGTGCTGTGAATGCCAGAAAGCTTAAGGTAATGGGGACGAGTAGCTTTCAAAGACTTAGGTAGACCTCGGAGAATGTTGGCAACCCACCACACCACAAAAGTCTGGGGAGATTCTGATACCCTTAGAGAATGGATCAACACCCCTGGGAGTCTTGTCAGTGAGTTCCTTGTGCATCCCAGGGAGAAAAGGCCCACTTACAACGCTAGCAAATGAGCGTTTTACAATTTAGATTTTAAAACAGAAATCAGCCTTTCGCGAAACCTTTGCTTATTTTTCTAAAAGTAGCATTCCCTGCTCAAACTTTTTACTTCTGCTGAGTGTCCTCAGTCCCTCAGCCTAAGCCTTAGGAAGCCGGTAGGTGATTTCCGTGTATGTCAGTTACAAAGACACATCATCTTTGATTATCACGTCCTCTTTTTCCCAAGACCAAGTGATAGGGGCAGGAGAGAGAGTGAAGAGGTTTCTAGTTCCCTTGAATTTTTTTTTTTTTTTTTTGCGGTACGCGGGCCTCTCACTGTTGTGGCCTCTACCGTTGCGGAGCACAGGCTCCGGACGCGCAGGCTCAGCGGCCATGGCTCACGGGCCCAGCCGCTCTGTGGCATGTGGGATCTTCCCGGACCGGGGCACGAACCCGTGTCCCCTGCATCGGCAGGCGGACTCTCAACCACTGCGCCACCAGGGAAGCCCCCCTTGAATCTTGGTTCGAGTAAAAACTTGATCCTGACCCTCAGCTCACTTGACTATATTTGAAATTTATAAGCTTAGGAGAACAGTTATGTAAGAGGTATAGTCGGGCATGGCCCACAGACAAGAACCTGATTTAAGCATGGTGTCATGTTTAAAATGGTCTATTGCTCTATAATTCTTGGTGCATTTGTATAATAATATCTCATGCCTGGGCATAATCTGCAATTTAATAATAAATTCACTTGCTAAATTTTCAGGCTCAATAGTTCTATTCTTTCAGTCTAGATGCATGACAAATTCTGATTCAGTGTTTTCCCCAACTGTACAAATGAGATGATGTGTTTGAAAATATTTTTAAGTGAAACAACAGGATGTAAGCCTAAACAAGGAATGTGTGAAAAGTGGTAGATTTTCTTCCTAGAATGCTGAGCAAATTAAATGAAGAGTAAACTTTTTAATGAGGGGAAATATTTCAAAACTTTGGTTTGTTTTAGGGCTACCAGCTTTAGGTGGCTTATGTTTTTTAAGGGAAAAGCTAGACCATCATTGAAGTTGTTTTTGTTTTTAATTTTTCAAAATTGTTTCTCTGTATGTTGGGTGATGAGTTTATCTGCATATATTCTTAATGTGCATTCACCTTTAAATTGAAATCACACCCGCAATTGTCAGACTCTTTCTTATGCTGGAAACATGTTAGGTTATAGACGTATATAAATGAGGATGCAAAATCATGTGGTTTTCAACTTGTATTGCGAAGCTCTGTTGCAGTGGGCAGGGATCCAGGAATGGTGTTTGGTTGTTTTCTCAGAGTTAGATGGTTGCCATCTGGCATTGATAGTGAGATGGTGTTGTCATCAGTTTCTAGATGCAGGAAAGGAATGATCCTCATCTGTTTCCTGTGGATAAGCAAGAGGTTGATAATCTAGTAAAATCTTGTTACCTTAAAGAAAGCAGACGTGGAATTTGTTTACATAATGCTTGCCAGTTTCTACTTTTATGTTAATAATATAGCTTGCTAGTGAACTTTAGCTTTGAAGAATTTTAAAATGTATTTGATCATATTCTAATTGCATCTTATTAGAATACCCCAATAATATTCTAATTGAACCTATTATTCTAATAGAATCACTGTCTCCACCAGGCACACTCCATGGTCTTTACTTGTCTGCCTTTATGAAAAATCTTGCTCCTTTGGAGAGTGAAAAGCTTTTACAATGTCTTCCGATCTTGAATGATAGATTGTTTTGAAAAGCCAGAAAGAGGTTTTACAACCTACTTGAGAAGGTCTCATTTTCCACTTGAATATTAAGAAAGTGACAGAAGTAAGAGTGTACACTAGCTACAGACGTGGTTAAAAAACCACCTAATATAAAGTAGAGTTACTTTATGGATAACTTGCTAAGGTTATATCTGGCTTTCAGGCTTGTTTGTCTTCTCTTTGTTACCCATAAATCTTTCAGCATTTAGCATAATCATTTATCACTTTTCCTGTTTCCAGTTTTTCACAAGTTGCTTTGTCTCTGCTCACCTCAAAGTGCAGGTCCTGTTTGGCTAAGGAAGTTCATGCTGCTGAAGCTTTTTGCAAAAGGAAGAAATGGTGGGCCACCTCTTGAACTTTCCAAACAAAATACACTATTACAATCTGGCCCTTGTGAAACTCATTTTTTTCTTGATCCTGGCTGATCCTAGCTACATGTAATATCTAGCAGTACCCTTCTAACATCTAATAATCCATTTTCTGGCCTATGCTATTCGAATCTTACAGTTATTGAAGAAATCCTGGTGGTCTTTTATTACACAAGACATAATTATTATTGTGTTTTCTGTCTTCTTTCATGTGCTTACTTTTTAATATTTTTTTGCTGCATGCAATAAGGTCTGTATCAATAAGAACCCCATAAAAGATTTTGGTCTTCAGAATTGCCTTTTTATATAAAAACAAGCAAAATTCAGAGGGAATATTTTATTAAATATTAGACATATGGGTTGACTGCATTAATTTTAAATCATTCCTGTAATATTTCCTCTTTTCATTTGGTCCTTCAGATGCTCACATAATATGCAAATCATTTTAGAATGAACACAAAAGAAACATTAAATATATTAAAATCTGCATTTTAATAAAATTGTCAATGCATAATACATACCTTGCTTCTAAAGAAGAATGATAAAAGGTAATAAAAGGGTAATTTAGGCACAGAACTATTTAATATCTTTTTATATTTTACAATTCAGTGAAAAGTAAATGTAGAATAAAAGCTTGGGGCTCAGATTTGAAAGTGTTCCACTCAAATATTCTCTCCTTTTTTTTTTTTTTTTCCCTGAAAGGTTCTCGTTGGTCCCACCCTGTGTACAGTACGCTCACAGTGGTACAGTAAACTCACTCTTGAACTCTCAACACGGAAAATGAAATGTTCCGATGCTCTTTGTTGCAGATGGAGTGGATGTGGAAGATGACCCCACTTGCTCCTGGCCAGCTTCCTCACCCTCGAGCAAGGACCAGACTTCCCCCAGCCACGGAGAAGGTTGCGATTTTGGAGAGGAAGAAGGTGGCCCTGGACTCCCTTATCCATGCCAATTCTGTGACAAGTCGTTCAGCCGTCTCAGCTACCTAAAGCACCATGAGCAGAGTCACAGCGACAAGCTGCCTTTCAAATGCACTTACTGCAGTAGGCTGTTCAAACACAAGCGGAGCCGAGATCGCCACATCAAACTCCACACCGGGGACAAGAAGTACCACTGCAGCGAATGCGATGCCGCGTTCTCCAGAAGTGATCACCTGAAGATCCACTTAAAGACTCACACGTCCAACAAGCCATATAAATGTGCCATTTGTCGCCGTGGGTTCCTGTCCTCTAGTTCCTTACACGGACACATGCAGGTTCACGAAAGGAACAAGGACGGCTCCCAGTCCGGTTCCAGGATGGAGGACTGGAAGATGAAGGACACTCAGAAGTGCAGTCAGTGCGAGGAAGGCTTTGACTTCCCGGAAGACCTCCAGAAGCACATTGCAGAGTGCCACCCCGAGTGCTCCCCGAACGAGGACCGGGCGGCCCTCCAGTGTGTCTACTGCCACGAGCTCTTTGTGGAGGAGACCTCCCTGATGAACCACATGGAGCAGATGCACGGCGGGGAGAAGAAGAACTCCTGCACCATCTGCTCCGAGAGCTTCCACACCGTCGAGGAACTGTACAGCCACATGGACAGTCACCAGCAACCGGAGTCATGCAACCACAGCAACAGCCCTTCCCTGGTCACGGTGGGCTACACCTCCGTGTCCAGCACGACTCCGGACTCCAACCTCTCAGTGGACAGCTCGACCATGGTGGAAGCCGCCCCGCCAATCCCCAAGAGTCGAGGGAGGAAGCGGGCCTCTCAGCAAACCCCGGACATGACCGTCCCCTCAAGTAAACAGGCAAAAGTCACCTACAGCTGTATTTACTGCAACAAGCAGTTGTTTTCGAGTCTGGCGGTTCTGCAGATTCACCTGAAAACTATGCATTTAGATAAGCCAGAGCAGGCCCACATTTGTCAGTATTGCTTGGAGGTACTGCCCTCCCTCTATAACCTCAATGAACACCTTAAGCAAGTGCACGAAGCTCAGGACCCAGGTCTGATCGTTTCTGCCATGCCTGCCATAGTCTACCAGTGCAACTTCTGCTCCGAAGTTGTCAATGACCTCAACACCCTTCAGGAACACATCCGATGTTCTCACGGATTTGCCAACCCTGCGGCTAAGGACAGCAACGCTTTTTTCTGTCCCCATTGCTACATGGGGTTCCTCACTGACTCTTCCCTCGAAGAGCATATAAGGCAGGTCCACTGTGACCTCAGTGGCTCCCGATTTGGGTCTCCAGTGCTTGGGACTCCAAAAGAACCAGTCGTAGAAGTCTATTCTTGTTCCTATTGTACGAATTCTCCAATATTCAACAGCGTTCTTAAACTGAACAAGCACATCAAAGAGAATCATAAAAACATTCCCTTGGCCCTGAATTATATTCACAACGGGAAGAAATCCAGGGCCTTGAGCCCCCTCTCTCCTGTGGCCATAGAGCAGACATCTCTTAAGATGATGCAGGCCGTCGGAGGTGCGCCTGCGCGGCCGGCGGGAGAGTATATCTGTAATCAGTGTGGTGCTAAGTACACGTCCCTGGACGGCTTTCAGACTCACCTGAAAACTCATCTCGACACCGTGCTTCCGAAACTGACCTGTCCTCAGTGCAACAAGGAGTTCCCCAACCAAGAATCCCTGCTGAAGCACGTCACCATTCATTTTATGATCACCTCCACGTACTACATCTGCGAGAGTTGTGACAAGCAGTTCACGTCGGTGGACGACCTTCAGAAACACCTGCTGGACATGCACACCTTCGTCTTCTTCCGCTGCACCCTGTGTCAAGAGGTTTTCGACTCGAAGGTCTCCATTCAGCTCCACTTGGCCGTGAAGCACAGTAACGAGAAGAAGGTCTACCGCTGCACGTCCTGCAACTGGGACTTCCGCAACGAGACAGACCTGCAGCTGCACGTGAAGCACAACCACCTGGAGAACCAGGGCAAAGTGCACAAGTGCATCTTCTGCGGCGAGTCCTTCGGCACCGAGGTGGAGCTGCAGTGCCACATCACCACCCACAGCAAGAAGTACAACTGCAAGTTCTGCAGCAAAGCCTTCCACGCCATTATCCTGCTGGAGAAGCACCTGCGGGAGAAGCACTGCGTGTTCGACGCCAAGACGCCCAACTGCGGCGCCAACGGGGCCTCGGAGCAGGCACAGAAGGAGGAGGCGGAGCTGCAGACCCTGCTGACCAACAGCCAGGAGTCGCACAACAGCCACGACGGGAGCGAGGAGGACGTGGACACCTCGGAGCCCATGTACGGCTGCGACATCTGCGGGGCGGCCTACACCATGGAGACCCTGCTGCAGAACCACCAGCTGCGGGACCACAACATCCGGCCTGGGGAGAGCGCCATCGTGAAGAAGAAAGCCGAGCTCATCAAAGGCAATTACAAGTGCAACGTGTGCTCTCGAACCTTCTTCTCAGAAAACGGCCTCCGGGAACACATGCAGACCCACCTGGGCCCCGTCAAACACTACATGTGCCCCATCTGTGGGGAGCGCTTCCCCTCCCTCTTGACTCTGACCGAACACAAAGTCACGCACAGTAAGAGCCTCGATACCGGAAACTGCCGCATCTGCAAGATGCCGCTGCAGAGCGAAGAGGAGTTTCTAGAGCATTGCCAGATGCACCCCGACCTGAGGAATTCCCTGACGGGATTTCGCTGTGTGGTCTGCATGCAGACGGTGACCTCCACCTTAGAACTCAAAATCCACGGGACGTTCCACATGCAAAAGACGGGCAACGGGTCTGCGGTCCAGACCACGGGGCGTGGCCAGCACGTCCCCAAACTGTACAAGTGCGCGTCCTGCCTCAAGGAATTCCGTTCCAAGCAAGATCTGGTGAAACTTGACATCAACGGCCTGCCATATGGTCTGTGTGCCGGCTGCGTGAATCTCAGCAAGAGCGGCAGCCCGGGCATCAGCATCCCTCCCGGCACGAGTAGACCAGGCCTGGGCCAGAATGAGAACCTGAGTGCCATGGAGGGTAAGGGCAAGGCCGGGGCGCTGAAGACGCGCTGTTCCAGCTGCAACGTTAAGTTTGAGTCTGAAAGTGAACTCCAGAACCACATCCAAACGGTCCACCGAGAGCTGGTGCCAGACGGCAACAGCACACAGTTGAAAACGCCGCAAGTATCGCCCATGCCCAGAATCAGCCCCTCCCAGTCGGATGAGGTAAACTCGCCTTTTTAATGTTTGCTCTTTAACCTCCTCGAGAATCTGTCTCCACTTTACGTTTACACTTTGCTCAGCTTTATTTATTGTCAGGTGCCGAGAGATGCTTGGATCAAAATGCAGTGGTGTTTTTTCCCCATAGCCATTAGCTAGCAATTACTTGCCTCTTGATAAGCAGCATTTTGGCTTGAATGGTGCAAAATAGGACTAATTCCAGACTCCCTAGGATATTGTCTTCTCTATGACTGAAGAGACCTGCCCTCATGCCAGCACTACCTGAGATCTGGAATCTCAGTGTAGCTTCACTGCGAGTTGAAATCCCCAGCTATGACTCGTGTGTATGGCAGAGAGATAATGACATAAAAGTAAGATGCTATGAGCCAACACTGTGGCTTAGAGTAAATTAAAAAGAATATATATGTATATTTGTGGATAACAAATTGGGTAGGGGTGGCTTTTTAATACCGTGTTGTCAACACTCACTGTTTCTCTTTGTCTTCTGGGTAGTGAGGAAGATGTTTCTCACAACAGGATTTTTTCAAAGCCCCTACATTTATTAAGCACCACACGGTCAACATTCGTTTTAAAGGCACTCTCCCCAAGTCTTTGCTCTCTGGGTTTGGGTTTCAAAGTGAACATGTTTTGTTTTTTTTTTCTTAGTTGAAGAGTCGTTTCATGTCTTTTTTCCCATAATGAGCCTGAAAAACAAGTTCATTTACAGTGAAATAGTTTTGTAAGTCATCATTCCTTGAAGCTGAGCAGAGGATGGCTCATTTTATTATAATTTCTTTATGCTTTATCACCTGGTTTCTAATAGCTCTCTCCCCTTCCCTGCCTGCCCCTATCTGGAGATCCATCCAAATGAAAACCCCAGGGAGACCTATCTCCCTTCAGTCTGGGGTCACTGCCTTTTCCTTATCTTGTCTCTGCACTCACACCCTCTCCAAGGTCCCCCTGCATCTCCCTGCAGATAGCCATCACTCAGCTGGTAGGGGAAAGCTGAGAAGACAACGCAGAGCCCATCCTCCTGAAATGTGCATCTGTGTGACAGGCAAACTCCCAAACTTTGAAGCTGCCTTCCCTTCTCTCCTCCTCAAGTAAATCCGTACCTTTCTCTCATCTAAATAAACGAAATCCTTTCAAACTGGAAGAATGTTGTTTTGATAATGGTTCATGACTCATGTGTTGGATCAAATCATTTCTTTTGAAACAAATATTTCTAGTTGTAATCATATGAAATGAATTACTTTTTCCAACTTTTTTTTTTTTTTTTTTTGGCGGTACACGGGCCTCTCACTGTTGTGGCCTCTCCCATTGCGGAGCACAGGCTCCGGACGCGCAGGGTCAGCGGCCATGGCTCACGGGCCCAGCCGCTCCGCGGCATGTGGGATCTTCCCAGACCGGGGCACGAACCCGTGTCCCCTGCATCGGCAGGCGGACTCTCAACCACTGCGCCACCAGGGAAGCCCTTCTTCCAACTTTTTATCTCAAAAATGTTTAAACTTATAGAAAAGTTAAAGGAATAACACAGTGAACATATGTATGTGTCCGTGTATCCATGTCACAAGTTTATCAGATATGAACATTTTTCTCTCTCTTTGCAACCTTTTTAATTAACCTGAGCTACATGAAAGTAAGTTGTAGATAACATATCTCCTAAGAAAAAGGGCATTTTCCTATTTAACCACAATATCATTAGCTCAGGCAATTATTGAAATCAGCTAAAGAAATTAAAGAAATCCATACTATCATCTATAAGTCTATATTCAGATTTCCCCAAATCTCCCCCAAATGTTTTATTTTTAAATGCTTTTGAGCAAGAATTCTGAAAAAGTTTATGCAGAAAATTATTCCTCTCTTTTTTCTTGTTATGCTTAACATATATAGAAGAGTTTTTATATTCAGGTTTAATTTAAATAGTATATAAAAGGTGTTTAAAATGAGTGCGTGTGTGTGTGTGTGTGTGTGTGTGTGTTTGTGACTGTGGTGGTATGTGTGCATTTAAAATCAAGCAAAATCTAGCTTTTGCGTCATAGTAGATTGTTTATGGAGAGACAAATGCCTGTTTCTTCTTATCTGTTCATGGTTTAGATTTTCTGATATTTCTAAATTGCTCTATATTATAACACCATTTGAGGTGAGATATTTTAAAAATGAAGGAGGACATATGATTAGTCTTTATCTGTTAATTTGGTTAGAGTTGATTAGGAAAATTTATCTTTAAGGGATGGTCAAGTCTTCAATTATACCTAAAATCTTAATGATAATTTATAAAGCTTAACTATATGCTTCACTTACATAAAATGATATATAAAGTACTTTAAAGTACTTTTTAATTTTAATTCTTAGAATAGTGTTTTTTAAGCACCTGCTACTGAGGGTTAAAAATGACTCCATGCAAAAGAGTACCTCCTTATTAAATCTGATTAGTAACTTGTAGCAGTGTCCTTAATTGACCAGATATTAAGATTCAGTTGTACATTTTTCTTTGTGCCTTAACAGTACACTAATCTATTCAACATTTTCACCATTGTTACTATTTTTTCTTTATTATACTATTTGTCATAAAATTTTATGTGCCCACTTCCTTTCTGATACTCTCTGCCATAAAAAATGTAAAGTAGACCATACTATTTGGACTTGACATAGAAAATTATCTAAACATATGTAAAGGTTTACGAAAAGGAGCCTAAAAAGAATGCATCGGCAAGAAAAAGACATATAATAAATATTAATTTGTTCCCATTTTTTGTTAGCCAAGTTAAGCTTCTATGACCTCTCATTGTGAGTATTGTGTAAATTTTTCACCAGTGGAAGTAAAGGCAAAGTTATTACATAAGACTTTGCCAAAAGACAGGCATGCCATGTGGGACTAAACTTTATCACAAAAAAGAAGTATCACATGTATGTCCATTGACTTAGATGTCCTAGGTAGGAACTGCAGGACTTAGCAATGTAGGTGGTATTTTCATCTCTTCTTCTTGCTGAGGATTGAGGCTTCAGAAGAGAAAAGAAGAGAATAAAACCTGAGTACCTAGGTGTTGTCAAGAACCAGATTAGATTTTTCTGGGCTATGACTTACAGTCACATAAGGGTGTTGATAGATGCTGGAATGCATCTTTCAAAGACTGAAAAGAATGTTACTCTGTTGAGACTAGAGTACCTATTTAAAAGGGATTTAGATATAATCTGGGGAAGGATAAGTACTATATAAACCCATATAATCCAAGAAATAGATGAAAACCTAGGCATATGACAATTAAAGAAGAATAATATTAGGTAGCTGTCATATGATGGGGAAATTTGGAATTGAAGACAGAAGATCTGAATTTGAACTCCCATTTCTTCTGCATGCTGATTTCTGAATTTGTGAAAAATGTTCTCTTTGTACCAAAATTCTATAATTATTAATCTAAGTTTGCCATGGAGACTTTGTTTTGAATAAAATATTTGGGGGTACCTAATCATTTCTGTTTCCTCCTCAAAGGTTGACTATGATATAAATTTGTACCTGCAGTGATTCCATAAATGGTAGAGAGAATTTGAGAGAGAAAGAACACTGGACATCTAGCTTCTTCCACACGTGAAACACCTCGCAGACTTACTGACATTTACTATGTGTTGAATAAATGTTAGTTCTTCTTTTGGAGTTCGTTGACACTGGCTTGGCTCCCTGGTCAGGTGCTGCCCTATATGGACCTCAAAATGTTGTCTCATGATGATATTGGAAGCATGTGTCCATCTGCCATGGTTTTCTTAAGATCCTTCATATCCAGATTTCTCTGAGGGATTACATATTCACATTTCAATTCACATCATCCCCACAGTTCTGTTGAAATTGCTCTTACAAGGGTTACAAATTATCTCCTTGTTTTTAGATGCCTGTACAGTGCCACAGAATCAAAGCTAGAAGGGACAGTGGAGATGATCTGATTAAGCTGCCTTATTTTACAAACAAAACAGACCCACATAAATTGAGATCGGTCTAAGGTCACACAGTTAATAAGTGGTAGACAAGAGACTCTGAGAATCCAGGTCTCCCAACTCCAGACTCAAGACTCTCTTTTCGTAATTCCACTGGCACTTTCCTCTAGCTGCAATCTCATCCTTGTCCTTTTCATAAAATCCTCTCGGTGTTGCAGTCTTATTTTCTCTTGTCATTCACGTCCTCCACCCGCTGCAAGGGATCTTCTGCTTCTATTGCTGCACCTCAACTGACTGTTCTAAGGTCTCTACCGACCTAGTGGATGGATGTAATGCTTTTGGGTTTTTTTTAGAGAATTTATCGTAGTTTACCTGCTTCTCTACTTATCACTGTTGGCCATTCCCTCCTAATTGAACCTCTTCCTGCCTTCCTGTTTCCCTTCGTGCCTCTTTGAATGTTCCGTGGCCCTCTCTGTCCTCTACTTGCTTCTGCAAGATAGTGTCCCCATTGCTACTGTCACTCTACTGAGCCCCCCACCCTGATTCACGTGGCCTCATCCACTCCCAGGGTTTCAACCACCACCTTTTACCGATGACTCTCCAAATGGTGTTTCCAAAAGACAGGAGGGAACTTATGGAGGCTGATGGTAATATTCTGTATCTTGATTGTGCTGGTGGTTACGAGACTGTATGCATTTACTAATACTCACCCGATGTAAATTAGTGACTTTTTGCATGTGAGTTACACCTCAGTGAAGCTATTTCCCAAAAAAAAAAGGTGTCTTTGAAGCTATTTCCAAAAAAAAGGTGTCTTTGACTCAAACCTCTCCTCTGAAATTCAGGCTCATACACGCAGCTGCCTGCTGGATATATACGCACTCACATGTTCCTGTGAACTTCAAACTCACTGGGTCCAAAATAGAACTCATCAATCATCCTTTCTCCAAACCTGCTTTTTTTCTTAAGTATTCTATTTCACTTGTGGATCCACTGATCTTCTTAGTCTTTTCTTTTTCTCCACATCCAGTTGGCCATCCAGCCATCTCGATTTCTACTCGTATGTATTTCTGAATCAATCCCCTCTTCTCCATCCTCTTACCACATTTTAAGTTCAATCTCTGATCATCTTTCACTAAACTCCTGAAGCAGCCTCGTAACTGTTCCCTCTGACTTTAGTGTTACTACTTTCAGATCCATCCCCACACAGCTGCCAGAACCATCTATCTAAAACACAAACCTGAACAACAAGCCCCTCCCTATTTGGAACACCTCCATCCCTATAGGATGATATCATAACCCTTTTATTGTGAAATGTAAGACTCTGTAGGCCCCTGGTAAAATTTCTCCCTCTTTCCTTAGCTTTCACCTTATTCTCTTCTTGGAGGTGCTTTAATTAACCCGCACACAACATGCTGCCGCTGTATCTTGCTAAGGCTGTCCAGTTCCTTCTGCTCAAATAATCCCTCTCCTCCTGATTGCCCTCTGTCTTCCATGAGGCTGTCCATCTTCCCCTTTAATTGGAGATCAGGTACTCTAGAAGGCCTCCTCTGGCCCCAGCTTATCACCACAAACATCTCCCTTCTCCTGGAATGCCCTGTCTACACAATATGTTATAAATTTCATATGAAAAGTGTTACAGTGCTTTATCATTATCTATGTACATTTCTCTTTTCTTCCCCTGAATTCCTTGGGGCAAGAATTTACTCAATCTGATATTCCTAAGCCCTATGATAATGCCAGCCCCATCGTAGGCAGGGGCCTCAGTGCTGTGTCTGGCTGGTGGCTCTCCCAGAGCCTTTCCCCCCGTACAGGGTGGTGTGGCAGGACAGCTGGCTGCCTGGCTTTTTTTCATTCAGGAACCGCCTGACACAGTGACTGGAACCTGAAGGTATTAAATAAATTTGTGTTGTTCTTCTGCGTGTGTTAACTATAGGATTGCTATTTATATTTTTACCACATTTGGCCTCAAATCTTGTTTTATTGTTATTGAAGTGCTGTTCTAGATATTCTGAGCGTGTACGGGTCTGCTGTTATTACCCCACTCCACTTCAATGTCTGCTTTCTCAAGGAAGTTGTAATTGTCCTGCCAAGGTTGCCGGTGGTCTCCAGGTTCACCTCCGTAGCACTCTGCAGGGTGGACAGTCCTTCCCTGGCCGTGCCTCTCTCTGACTTCATGGCGTTCCTGCTCCTAGT
Source organism: Mesoplodon mirus (assembly GCF_964341445.2). Taxonomy (NCBI): domain Eukaryota; kingdom Metazoa; phylum Chordata; class Mammalia; order Artiodactyla; family Ziphiidae; genus Mesoplodon; species Mesoplodon mirus. The sequence continues at coordinate 41,631,782 of NC_138989.1, read as the reverse complement.
TTTCTTCCTACTTCTGCCTTTGGAGATTTCTCGTCCTATGCCTGTCCTAAAAGTGTAGGAATTCTTCGATGCTCATCCTTGGTCCCCCTTTACTTCTCTGTCTACTCTCTCCATAGGCATCTCATCTATTCATGTTGCCGCAACTATTTCTTTGCTAAGAATTCCCAAATTTATGTTTCTAGCCTAGATCTCCTCTTAGTTCTAGATTACTGTGTTCCACTGACAGCTTGACTTTGCCATTTGTAGCTCTTTTAGACTTCTGAAGTGTAATGTGTACCTACTGAAAGCTCTTGATTCTCTCTCCTGAAGCCTATCTTTTTCCTTAACTTCCATCATTTTTGGTAAAGGGATCTACCCTACACCCAATTACCCAAGCAAGAAACCCAGGCATCACTCCTGATTCCTCCCTTTCCCTCTTTCCACACATCTAATCTATTAATAAGTTCTGTGGGGCTTCCCCAGTGGCGCAGTGGTTGAGAGTCCGCCTGCCGATGCGGGGACACGGGTTCATGCCCCGGTCCGGGAGGATCCCACGTGCCGCGGAGCGGCTGGGCCCGTGAGCCATGGCTGCTGGGCCTGCGCGTCCGGAGCCTGTGCTCCGCAACGGGAGAGGCCACAACAGTGAGAGGCACGCGTACCGCCAAAATAATAATAATAATAATAATAAGTTCTGTGGATTCCACCTCCAGTGAGTATCCCATCCCCTTCTTTCCATCCCCAAAGCCATCATTGTGGTCCAGGCTGCAGTCATTTCTGGCCTCCTGGGGGAGTCCTCTCCTTCATCTTCCACCTGCTTCCCATCCATTCTTCATGCTGAAGTGGGAAGGAGGCCTGTGGACATGTCCATCTCATGATGTCACATAAATTTCTTCAGTGGCTTCCCATTTCCCTCAAATAAAATTCCAACCTCTCACCAGTTTGTGAGACCATGCATATCCTGGCTGGCCTGGCTGCCCTCGCCCTGTCCCGGTTGGCTCTTCCTCGTGCACTGCACCCAGCCTCCCAGCCTCCAGGGGGATGGGGCAGAGGGGTTCTGCTTTGGAGTCTTCACATGTGCTCCTTCCTCACTTGGCCTGCACTTCTGAGCCAGCCTCTCTGCACCACCAGTTCTTTCTCGGCTGTCAGGTGGGCCTTCCCTGGAAATCTTATCGAAGTTGGTTTCCTCCTGAAGATTTTCTTTTAAAATAGTCGTTTTTGTTTACTTGTTTATTTCCTTCTTCCCCTTTCTCACCTATGAACATCCAACAGCTTAACATAAAAGCTTAATAAATATCAGTTAAATAAATGAACATAGTGTAAGTACTTCCAAATGACAAAAGTAGTGTATACTCCATCTTTGGATGTATTTGCAGGTGTATCTAGTAACTAATACACATAGATGATAAGTTTACCCAAAAGTACTGAGATGCTCTAAAATTAGGTGTGATCTAAAAATATTAAATAAGCTAAAAGGCTTGAAAGTTCTAACAATTCATAGATCATCTTCAGTGTGAAGGTCTGTTTTAAGTATCTCAAAGTCAATATTCTTCCTTTATAGTTCTTACACTGAAAATAGAAACGTATATGTTGACATGCTTACGCTCCAGAGTTCTTTTTTGTTTTGTATAATAAAAATTTCCACATGAGGTTGAAAGAAAAATGTCAACGTTTTTGTGTGTCAAATTGCTGGTATTAAGTTTTGCTAAGCTAAAGGAGCAAAAATAAATGAGTTAAGTTTCCTCTAAATAAACAATATCTTAAAATTAAGTAGAAAAATTACATGACCAAATAGATTTGTAAAATTCAAGATGTTCTTGAAATAGACTTAGTTGCTTTTCCAAGTTTAATCTGCTTTCAGATTTATTGTTGTTATGCTCAGTATTTGTTTGGCATCTACAATGCACTAGAACAGGGAGTTGATGACCGCTGACATAAGTATCGGGGTGTGGAACATGGAAGCAGCTGCCTCTCATCCACTATCTCTAGTCCCATGTTCACTAAGTGTTGATCATTGCATCACACATTGAATTTGCTACCACTACCATCCCTAGATTTTCTGTACTTACTTCCAGTTCTGGATTTTTTGCTGATGCTTTCCATATGCATACAGTGGCTTTTAGAACATACGGAATTCAAAAGTAAGAATGTTTTTGTATACCACCATGAATCTTGAATTGCACATATTTGTCCATTGAGTACTAGGCCAAAGAGTTTGAAATCACCCTCTGTAGCAGTAGAATTCTGTTTAGCAGGAGCATTTTACATTTAGCTGAAATTATATCAAAGTAGAGATGAGTGAATATCTACTTAAGTTACTTTTGAATAATGAAAGAAAATGGCAAGCTACATTCTGGATCTCTTATTACTGGATGGCTCCCCTCTCTGCGTAATATAGATGCAGTTTTCTATTAGATGTACTTTCTGTTTCTAGAAATTTAACAGCCTAATTAGGAGAACCTTGTAAAGACTTTTAAAAAAACTAAATAACCTGTTCCTTAATTGTATATATTTTTTCACCTTTTCACATTTTTTCACCTTTTAAATGTGCATGTTTTTAAGGGTTCTATTTTTAATATGTTTTTTCTTCCCTTACCCTCATTTCCTATTACTGAATTATTATCCCATACAGATGAGTGAAATATCAAATTTCAACCTGTAACCTCTCGTTAAGTCCCATCCTAGATTTTCAGTTAACTTGTTTGGCATTACCAGTTGAGCATTGTGCTAGCCATTTGATCAAATCAAATCATAATTTCTTTTTTCTTCCCTCCAGTTTTTGTCTGTGTTCCATGATTCTCCTAATTATTCTTGTCTGAAACTTTGTATGTATCTCCTAAATCTTGTCTGGTCTCCTAACCTTTTGAATCAGTCACTCTCGAGGTGCTGTATTTTCTCTTCTATTTGCATCTCCTGCATTCTCTCTCCAGTGCAAGTCTTATCCTTGTAAACTAACTGATCTCTTTTACTCTCTTCCTATCATAATTCACAACAGATTTATAAGTTTAGGATCTCACAAATCACATTTTCTGACCACAATACAAATACAATATAAATAAAAAAGATATTTTTTAAAGCCCCATAAATATTATTTTATTTTTATAAATTCATTATTTATTTATTTATTTATTTATATTTGGCTGTGGTGGGTCTTTGCTTTTGCGCATGGGCTTTCTCTAGTTGTGGCGAGCGGGGGCTACTCTTCGTTGCAGTGCATGGGCTTCTCATTGTGGTGGCTTCTCGTCATGGAGCAGGGGCTCTAGGCATGCGGGCTTCAGTAGTTGCGGCACACGGACTCAGTAGTTGTGGCTCGCGGGCTCTAGAGCACAGGCTCTGTAGTTGTGGCGCACAGGCTTAGTTGCTCCGTGGTATGTGGGATCTTCCCGAACCAGAGTTCAACCCGTGTCCCCTGCATTGGCAGGTGGATCCTTAACCACTGTGCCACCGCGGAAGTTCCCCCAACCCCATAAATTTCAAAATTAAACTACCCATGGAACAAAGAGGGCATGGAAATAGCAATTAAAAACACTTCAAACTGAAAGATAACTATATTTTAAAACTTGTGAGATGTAAATTAAAGCACTATTTAGAGGGAAAGTTATTAGAACATAAAAATACATATTAGAAAATTTTAAAAAGCTTAATATCAATGTGATAAAAATCAAACTTAAGACATTAGGAACAGAACAAGAAAACAAACCCAAAATGAAAGAAATAGTAAAGCTAAGAGCAGAAAGTAATGAACTGTAAAACAAACAACAAGGAGGCCAACAAAGTAAAACAGCAATTTTTTGAAATGACTAACAAAGTTTACAAACTTCTGGTGAGATTAATCAGGGTAAAACAACAAGAAATAAATAATATGAATAATGAAGGGGGAGCCATAATTTCACATGTGCAGAAGTTAAAAAGATAGTAGGGAAACCACTACACATATCAGAATGACTGAAATAAAAAAGAATACATAAATTCTTTTTTGCAAGAATGAAGAGCAATTGGAACTCTCTTACTTTACTGGTGAGAGTATAATTTTGTATAACTGCTTTCAAAAACTGTTGGACAGTATATACTAAAGTTGATTCCTAGCCTGCTCTACGACCCATCAAGTCAGTTCCTAGGTTTATATCTAAGAGAAATGAATGCACATGTTTAGCAAGTAATGAACAAGAATATTCATAGTAGCTTTTGCATATAAGCTTTAAGCGGGAGTCAAAGTGTCTGTCAAAATAGAATAAATGTATAAATACATTCATACAATGATATGAATTTTATTTCATTCATATGATGGACTACTACACAGAAATAAAGAAGAATGAACTACCGCTATGTAACAACCTGGAATACTCATATACAAAATGATGAAAAAAAGGAACCACACACATCCTACTGCACAACTCCATTCATATAAAATTTAAGAATGGGCAAAACTAATTTCTGATAATCGAAGTCAGAATAGTTACCTTTGGGATGGTATCAACTAGGAAAGGGCAGAAGGGAGCATTCTAGAAATGTTCCATATCTGGATCTATGGGGTGGTTACACTGGTATTTGTAAAATTCTTTAAATCAGGAATATTCTTAAGGTTACAGCAGTTTACTATACATATGTTATTTCTCAATAAAAATTGAACAAAATGCACCCAAAACACACAAAATAAAGAAGAGTAAGATAATACTATGAAGAACTTTATGCTAATAACTGGATAATTTTGATTATATGGGAACAGTCTTAGGATGATATGTTACCAAAGCTGACTCAAGAAAAAAAGAGAGAAGTAGAATGATTCCATAAACATTAAAGAGTTAATAAATTGTTGAAAACCTTCCCACAAAGAAAATACCAGAACATACACATAATTCCAAAGCTGTGCCAGAAAGTATAAAAAGAGGGAACACTCCAGTTCCTTTAATGAATCTAGTATAATCTTGATGTCAAAACCAGACAAAAATGTAAAAGGAAAATTTAGGCCAGTTTTACTCATGATTTTACATTTTAAACTTTTTTTTTTTTTTTTGCCGTATGTGGGCCTCTCACTGTTGTGGCCTCTCCCGTTGTGGAGCACGGGCTCCGGACGCGCAGGTGCCATGGCTCATGGGCCCAGCCATTCCACGGCACGTGGGATCTTCCCGGACCGGGGCATGAACCCATGTCCCCTGCATCGGCTGGCGGACTCTCAACCACTGCGCCACCAGGGAAGCCCTACATTTTAAACTTTTAAACAAACTAAATTCACACTGTTAAAAAAAGATTTTTATACTATAACCAAAATGATTTTATCACAAGAATACAAGGTGTGTTCAACCTCAGGAAATCAATTAATTAATTTTACCATGTTAACAGTTTAAAGGAGATAAATTATATGTTTATCTCAAGAGTTGCAGAAAAAACTAAATTCAACATACTTTTGTGATCAAAAAGAACACTTAATTAGGGATAGGCAGTAATTTCCTTACCCTTATAAAGACTTTAAAATATCGTCTTCAGCAAGCATCATCATTAATGGCGAAATTTTAATGTAATTATTATTTTATAATAAAATCACTAATAGGGCTTCCTGGGTGACTTAACCAACAATGTAAGATAAAATAAAAATGAATTTACTAATAAAAAAACAGGTAACACTGAAATTGAAAAGAACCAAATTAAACTGTCATTTAAAGGTCATATGTTTGTTTGTAAAACAAAATCCAAAGAATCTAAAGACAAACTATTGTAATGAATAAAACTTTAGCAAAGTTGCTGGCTACCAAATCAAATCATACAAGTCAATTTGATTTTTATTCATTACCAAAAAAGTTAGAAAATATGAATTTTAAAATAATTCCATTTATAATAAGCTCAAAAATAGGTACTTAGAAATAAATCCTATAAGGTGTGCAAGACTATGGAGAAAATGATAAAACATTATTAAAAGATATTGTTAAAGACCTAAATAAATGATCAGATTTAACTTGTTCAGGAATAGGAAGACTCAATACTGTTAAGCTCTCAATTATCCCTAATTTGATCTGTGGACTCACAGCTATTCTAGTGAAAATTTCTACAGGTTTTAAAGTGTATTCAAAAAAATTTTTTTCTTTTTGGAACTTGACAAATGTATACTGGGGCTTCCCTGGTGGCGCAGTGGTTGAGAATCTGCCTGCTAATACAGGGGACACGGGTTCGAGCCCTGGTCTGGGAGGATCCCACATGTTGCGGAGCAACTAGGCCTGTGCACCACAACTACTGAGCCTGCGTGTCTGGAGCCTGTGCTCCGCAACAAGAGAGGCCGCGATAGTGAGAGGCCCGCGCACCGCGAAGAGTGGACCCCGCTTGCCACAGCTAGAGGAAGCCCTCGCACAGAAATGAAGACCCAACACAGCAAAAATAAATAAATTAATTAATAAACTCCTACCCCCAACATCTAAAAAAAAGAAAAGAAAAATGTATACTGAAGAACAAAAGGTCAAGAACAGCAAAGATACTCTTGAAGAAAAGGAGCAGGCAGGGTAGGATTTGTCCTACTCTGTAGTCAATTTATAATAAATCTGCAGTAACTAGGATGACATGATATTTGTCCACAGAACAAAATAGAGATTCTCTGAAAGAGATATCAGACTGAATAGAGTAGAGGTGTCTTTGCACCTCAGTGGGGGAATGAATGGAGTATTCAACTTAGCCACAGAGAAAGATAAAATAAAATTGAGGCCCTACTCACGTGTATAAAAATGTGTGAAAGGGCTTCCCTGGTGGCGCAGTGGTTGAGAGTCCGCCAGCCGATGCAGGGGACACGGGTTCGTGCCCCGGTCCAGGAAGATCCCACATGCCGCGGAGCGGCTGGGCCCGTGAGCCATGGCCACTGAGCCTGCGCGTCCGGAGCCTGTGCTCTGCAATGGGAGAGGCCACAACAGTGAGAGGCCTGTGTACCGCAAAAAAAAAAAAAAAAAAAAAATGTGTGAAAGAACAAAACCATAAATCATAGAACAAAATATAGAGAATTTTTTATGACCTTAGATTAGGGAAAGATTTCTCAAATAAGACCCAGAGAGTATAAATCACAAATAAAATGATTGACATGTTCATCTACATTAAGAATAATAACTTCTATTTATCAAAAGTTACCATAAAGTGAGCAAAGATAAGAACTCCAAGATAATAAAATATATTTATAACACATATAGTTGGAAAAAGTGTTAGTTTCCTAAATAGATAAGAAATAGCCACAAATTAACAGGAGAACTCAAGTCACCAAATAAGAAAATATGAAATTAACACGAACAGGCATTTCACAAAGAGGAAACATGAAGATCCAGTAAACATGTGAAAATGTTTAATCCTCATCAGTAATATGGGAGATGCAAATTCAGACAGAGAATAATAGATGATTTGAGAAGACCACACAGGAAGCTAAGTTGGGCACACAGGTGTTTGTTTAATAGTTACTATTTATATATTACTTATGTTTACTGTTTGTAAGCATTTAGTATTTAACTTAAAAAGCAAAATAATCAGAACCATAGTATGCAATCAGTATCACTTATCATAAATATAAGATAAATATAAAAGTAATACAATTAATACAAAATAATGTTTTAAAAATTCTAGCTATACTCATACCTGCAAAGGTTTGTGAGTCTGAAACCTGTTCTTTCATTGTTACAAGTAAGTTTGTCAAGGTTTGTAGAGGTATTAAAGACATATTAGCATCTTAGTGAGACTTTTTTCTTTTGTGTAATTAGAAAGAGCAGTATCCATGCCTTATAGTTGAGGTGGTGCATATCTCACACTTTGAGGAACATTAATCTATAGCATTAACTTTTTATTCCTCAGCTGGTGCTTCAATTTAAGATAAATTTATTCATTTCTTGCAATGTACAAGGCAATAGGCTATCAGGTTTGTATAGAGGATGAGCATTATACGAATATGGTTATTTGAATACATGTCTTTCTTCCCAGTATAGCCCCCTGAGGGCTTATAGTTTACTAGGAAAAAATTAATGTATAGCAATAAATACAGTATAAAGTAGAATGGAATATGTGCCTTAATAGAAGTACTAGTGAAGTGCTAAAGTAGTTCAGAGGGGATAGCAAATACCCAGGCAGGAGTTAGCTTTGCAGGTATCTGTGTAAAGAGCAAGCAAAATGGAAAGAACTCCCAAGCAAAAGTCCAAAGGCAGCAGTGTGCCTGGTAGGCTTAGGAGTAGCAAGGGAGTAAGCATGGCTGCAGTAAAGGGAGCCAGAGTGAGGGATGCAGGCAGGGTTACATGGTATCCTCCGTGTTTCTCAGGAGAGTTTCTTAACACATCATAGGTTCTTAGTCAACACTTGCAAATAATTGAAAGCTGGTGATTAAAACAAATGGAAAAAGAAACAAAGAAGGAACCACACATAAATAGAACGTAAGACTTCTCCTAAGTATGTAATAGACGATGCAATTGGTGTCATAAAGAGATTGAGTGGCAGGTGAAATCCTATAAAAAAAAGATCCCCATATCAAAGCAAAAGATTGATTTTGTTCAGTTAAACATTATAGTACATAAGCAAGCCTTCAACTGAGTCTGAACATGTTTTGTTATTCAGAGATTGCCTCTGTGGGTATGGAGAGCTTACGCATAAGCCACATAACGTAATAGAAGAAAATATTGTACTTAAGAAAAACCGAGTTCAAATAACAGTTGACAGAACCATCTGTGTGATCTTATCTAGTCTTTCCTAAGCTTGAGTTCCTTCATTGCTAACATGGGCATAATCCATATTTTGCCTACTTTATAGTGTTATTGTAAAGAGCAGATCATATGTTTATAAGAAAGTTCTTGGTAAACTGAAGCACCTGACAAATGTTGCATATGGTATATCATTTATATAATATCTGTGTATAAGTCAGCACATATCCCTATGTATGTATGCACACATTCATATAATTTATATCTAAAATGTGCTTCAGTTAATTTATTACTATAATCTAGAATAATTTTATCTAATGCTAGAACTATGGATTATTCGGTGAAAATGCATTGAAATCAGTCATCATATGTCTACAAAGTTGATTATATAGAAAGGCATAATCAAATATTAAAACAAATATAGAAGCAATGAAATCCAAGGGACAAAGAGAATGTAAAAGCCACAAAGATAAAGAGGGACAACATCAGGCAACAATAAATATAAAAGGTAGAAAAATGTGTAAATAGATGAGTGTATAGGTGGAAAAAGGAATTATAGATAAGAAATCGAAAATGTCCAATAGTATTATTGGATTGAAACATATCATGGAGAGCAGGAGAGCAAAAAAATCGTAGGGAAATAATATCTAAGAAAGTTAAAAATTGTAAATGAAAGGCATAGTAAGTGAATACCAAAATAAGACACTTTCTCCTATGCTCAAGAAGCAAGTGAATAGTTTGAGAGGTGGTTAATTTTAAAGAACTATTTTTTGTTTGCCTAAAACTCACTAGCCATTTTCTTCATGGATCAAATATATTTACATTCTGGGGAAAGAAGAGTGGTGAAATTTTTGCTTTTGTTTTTGTCCTTGGACAGGATTTATAATTTAGATGCATAAGCTCTTGATTTATTTTTGTAATAGAGTACTATGTTTTAAAAATTACTAGTAAGTGATTGAGAGATATTTTGAAGCAAAGACATACCATGATTAGAAATCAAAGTGGCATTGATAAACCTAGCTTGACAAAGTCTGATGTTAATGTACTCCTCTTAAGATAAATCTAAGGATTATCTTGTGTATTTTATAAGTGTGGTGTACAGTAAGGAAGCAAAAATGAGCTTCCTGATTTCATAAGAGCTCATGATAAAGAAATTTCCAGAAATACAAATTTAATTATGAAAGCGACCACATGTTTAATAAAGATCATTTTTTAAGAAAAAGTAAGAGGAAGAACAGAAGAGTGGAAAGAGTTGGGGGGTGGGTAGAAGGAAGGGTGGGAGGGGAGGACTAAATAAGATAGTTGAAAAACTGGCAGGAAGCCCTCTAAGTTTAATGTCTATACCCACTAGGACTGGAAAATTGAAATCATTTTGGTGGAAGACAGATCCTTTTAGCACCATTAATTGGATCTGGATTGATATCATTTTGTCATACAAATTTAAATGATTCCAAAGCAGACATTCCCCAACTGCTGATATTAATTTGCATCTAGTTCATTCATTCATTTAACAGTTATTGAGTTGCAGGCATTGTGCAAAGACACTGAGTACACAGTGGCAAACATCATAGATATTGTTTCATGTTTCTCTTGGCAAAGACTTAAACCTTCTAAAAGCAGATGTACCCTCATATAGTGAATCATATACATATTAAGATGGTGAGGAGTTGACAGGATTGGAAAAAGGGATATTCTCAAATGCCTCGTAAGGATAGTCACATTGAAATTACAAAATGTCTTTTAAAAGAATGACTGATTTATCACCTGGACTTTTAAAGAATATCTAGAAAATATTACAGTGCTTGTCTTGCACAGATTCTATATAAAATTTCGAATTTGATATTACCATCTTTTTCTTAATGTTTCCCCTCGTATTCTATACTGTAGAGTAATATTCTCAAGGCCCTGTTGGGAAAGGGCCCCATATTTTCTTAGCTTATATTTTGGGATATTTTTAATTTGAAAAATGTCTAGCTTTATAAGATATATTATCAATAAAAATTATGCAGAGGTTTTTCAGGTCCATAGTTTAAGTTTCTGGGATAATCTGAAGGAAGGCTGGGTCTTATCTGGTTGTACTATGCAGAATTTAGGTATTTTTGGTGGCAGCAATCTGGTTCCCTCCAGTAAATTTCTCTGAAAACACTTACTCTTGAGTATACTTATAAAAAGCCCAAATCAGTTCTCTTCTGTGTGGTTCAGCCACTCCTTCATAAATGCTCCATGTCAGGCAGTGGGCTGGGTGATGGAGCTGTAGAGGGGAAATAAGACATAGTTCCTTAAGCGACAGGAGACCTTAGAATGTAATGTGAATAGATGCTTTGAATATAATATAGGAAATTCCAGGCTAAAAGTAGACACTGAGAAATGAGAACCCCCCAAAGAAGGCAGCAGGTAGTAGCAAGAACCAGCGATGGAGAGGTGGCTATGAAAGCCATCGTGCAGCACAGGGCCAGGAGGAGACACAGTAAGCTTCCAGCAGGATAACGAGCCAGCGTGGCAGTAGTTACCAATTCCTTTTTGTACATGTGCGCACCCATCATATAAATTTGGGTGTGTTCATGGTGACCCAGGGTTCTAGGCTTGCTAGAGCTTTCTGTGAGTCATTTTCTGTGAGTCACAGACAAGGACACTTCATCTCTCTGGGGACCTCACTTTGATTGTCTGTGATGAGGAAATTGAAATATTCACTTGTCCCTCTCAATCCTCAAACTCCCCAATATTCTATATAAGCTTGTGTTAGTACCTTTGAAAATATAAAGAATATGGTGGCATTTTATTCTATTTTTAAAAGATATTTTTGGAATGATGAATGAGGAAGGATTGAAGAAATCCAAATAATTTCAGTTAAATCAAGGGATTAAAAGAACCCCACCACCTATATATTTATGTACATGGTAACTGCACAGTATGTTTTAGAATAGGTAAAGTCAAGGCAACAGACCTCTATCCTCAAAAACTTCCTGTTGAAGAGTACAAACAACAAGAATAAAAAAGTAAACACCCACGTTGTTGTGTGGGTGTTATTGCTAACAAGCTTTACGGAGCAGGTGGGATTTTAGAAGCAATCTGAAGGAGAAGAGAAGGGTGTTGTGACACGCTTCAGTAGGAAAGCTGTTTAAGTGGAAGGGATGGACAAGAGAAGGCAGAACCCGAAATGAAAATAGGGAGGAAGAGAGAAGCAAAAAAAAAAAAAAACTGCTGGGAGTAGGAGGACAGGAGGTAATATATCTCATTGGAATAAGAGTGATAAAGGGCCAGGCAATTGGGGCACATACAGGGTAACTGAGATGACCCAAATAAGAGGGAGGATGTTCTGTAGACGAAACACAAACTACCAGAATGTGCAGTATTCCTTTTACAGAAGAATAGCTACAAGGATAGATTAGGAATATAAACAAAAGGGAATCACTGCGACTCCACAGGAGCCTTCATCTAAAGAGAAGTGGAAGGAAGCAAAGATTTTTTTATTTTACAATGAACAGGTATGTATCATTCGCACATTAATTGATTGTGTGTAAATATTTACGTTATGTATGGCATAGATACAAGATGGGTAAGACAGAGCCCTCTCCCTACCCTTACAGCCCTTTAGAGATAAATCAGTTTTATTGAAATAATTCTGATACAACATGTAATGAATTATAAGAGAATCAAGAGGAAACTTTTATGATTTAATATTAAATAAAACTTCTCTCTATGTCAGCCTTTTGATATGTATGACGAGTCTCTAGTAAATGGTACTAGTACTCCTAAAGAGTTCACAAACCTGTCTACATTCTCAACTTGCTTTGAGGGCAGAAGTTATATACTTAAGAAAATATGTCTTAATGAATCCTAAAATATTTTTTTCATTCTCACAAAACTTTCTCCTGGTCTGTGGTTGGATTTTAAATTGTATTATCAGCCTTCGGGATTGGATCTCCATGGGCATACGGTGCAATTCAGTGGTGTTGCAATATAGTACTTAATGTTCCTACTCCTTCATCTCTCTAACTGTATATCCCCAATATCTACCAGCCATACCTCTTCATTTTGAAAATGGTGAGACAGAAGGGAGGTCTCAGATTTTTAAGGTGAAAATCAGTCAGTATATGGTTGGAATAACTGACAAGGAAAATTGACCCTAATTTGGTGTAAGGTAAGAATTTTGACTTCTTCTTTTCCTCCTCAGATTTATGTTTATAAAAGACTCATTATTCAAACTACTATTCCCCCAGTCCCAATTTCTTAACTTTCTTGAATGATATGAGTGTTTACAAAACAGTACAGGAAGTTAATTACTATGAGTCATAAATCCCTTCATACTAGGAACTAGCAAAATATTACAGTCATGGGTAACTAGGGGCAAACTCCCTAACTCAAAAAGAATCAGCACATGCTCTGGTGGGGTTTTTTTCTTTAACCTTTACTACAGCAATAATTTAATTTGTATTATTCAGCCTCTTCCACTTCACTGGTGCTGTGTAAGGTAGAAGAGAGATTTGCAGGCAGAAATAGACAAGTCCTAAATAATACCTTAGGAATGAAGGTGATGAATGTGCGATGCCTCTTAAGATTGTCCATTGGACAATCAGTGAACAAAATTTATTGACTGTTTGCTTTATGGATAACATTATAGGAGATTGATTTAGGTAAATTTACAATGGCATAGAAATAGCAACTGAATACATAACATTAAATGAGATCATCTAGATGAAGATCTCTTAGTAAGGGAGATAAGCTAGATCCCTTGGAAGAGACTCCAGTAGCTGAATCAGGAGAAATCTGAGAACTGGAGATGAATAAGTGAGCCTAATAAAGCATCTCTCTCCAAGGGAAATTTGGGCTTAAATTCAGTTTTTAATGTTAGCCATCAAGTTCAAGAACATAAAAAGGCAAATTTTGAGGGAAAGAAATAAATGTGTTAGGAGACAATTCATTTTATTTTTTTAAATAAATAAATAAATTTATTTATTTATTTTTGGCTGCGTTGGGTCTTCGTTGCTGCATGCAGTCTTTCTCTAGTTGCCGCGAGCGGGGGCTACTCTTCATTGCAGTGCGCGGGCTTCTCATTGCGGTGGCTTCTTTTGTTGTGGAGCACGGACTCTAGGCGTGTGGACTTCAGTAGTTGGCAGCACGTGGGCTCAGTAGTGGTGGCTCACGGACTCTAGAGCACAGGCTCAGTAGTTGTGATGCACGGGCTTAGTTGCTCCGCGGCATGTGGGACCTTCGGACCAGGGCTCGAACCCGTGCCCCCTGCATTGGCAGGCGGATTCTTTTTTGGGGTGGGGTACGTGGGCCTCTCACTGTTGTGGCCTCTCCCGTTGCGGAGCACAGGCCCCAGACAGGCAGGCTCAGCGGCCATGTCTCACAGGCTCAGCCACTCTGCGGCATGTGGGATCTTCCCAGACCGGGACACGAACCCATGTCCCCTGCATCGGCAGGCGGACTCTCAACCACTGTGCCACCAGGGAAGCCCTGGCAAGCAGATTCTTAACCACTGCGCCACCAGGGAAGTCCAACAATTCATTTTAAACTTAAAAAAATAGAATAATTCTCCCTGAATTTCAAGGTAATAAATTCCTTCCATGAAATTTGTCTGGTATAATTCATGGAAATTACTCCATCTTTGATATGGGTTTTGTTTTTTAATGAATAGCAGTTGGATTTTTTTTTTTTTTGCAGATTCAATTATTTCCTGTTTTTTGACTATTGATGACAGCTTTGAAAATAAATTTTTTTTTTTTTTTGCGGTACACGGGCCTCTCACTGTTGTGGCTTCTCCCTTTGCGGAGCACATGCTCCAGACGCGCAGGCTCAGCGGCCATGGCTCACGGACCCAGCCGCTCCGCGGCATGTGGGATCCTCCTGGATCGGGGCACGAACCTATGTCCCCTGCATCGACAGGCAGACTGTCAACCACTGTGCCACCAGGGAAGCCCTGTACTAGACATTTTGTATCTGGGTTTTGAACTCAAGGAAATTATTTCCATTTTAGACCTCAGATTAAGTCTTTTCTCTCCCAGGGAGCTTTTCCTGATTCTTGTAGACCATATTAACCCATGCCTATCTGGTATGTTTTCACTGTCTTCTCCTTGCCAACATTGACTGGTACTTGGTTTGCCATTTACTGCTTTGCCATGTTAGGTGGGCAAAATATTGAATACTTATAACAGTTTAATCTTTGTGTGTGTTCTCTCCTCCTTGTAATACCTCTTGGTTATTGAGCTTTTAGTACATGCCAGGCATTGTGTAAAGTGTTATATAGTGCTTAATGTCTAGACATTAACTACATCTGTAAGACAATAATGTCTTCCTTTTAACCACCATGAAAACACACAATAGAAAGTTGATAGTGGTGTTTTTTTAATGAATTATTTGGGTGAGCTTTTCCTCACTAGTAGCTTTCATTTAATTTCACCCATTTTTTTTCCCTCTCTGTTCATTGACTTATTTTCACACACATTCAGAATTGGAAAATGACCAAACCAAATTACTAAAATGTCTGAAGTATTGAGTATTTGTGGAAAGCTGTAGGTTCATTATTTTCATTCACATATAATATCCATTTTGCTTGCCAACAAAATAATGCCAAGTAAAGGTGCCACTGATCTTAAATATATGTCTCATGTGTAATTAACATATTTGTCTTTGAAATGGTAATGGATATTGCTATAGCCCTTGAAAACAGCTTTTTTTCCAAGCAAGGTTGAACCTTTTTTCACATGTTCTACCCTCCTCTTCCTTCCCACCCCACAACCCTGTTACCAACTTGTGACATTCTTTATGCAATTAATTTTTAAAGATTTATTTAATAAACATTTGTTTGGCCCTTGCTAATTTCCATACAATCTAAATTACTGGATTCTAGTTTAGGGAAATTTTAATATGGTTTTGAAGTCCACATAAAAGAGTGAGAAATAATCTTTGACAAACAACTTTGTTCTGCCATACAGCTCATCGGGCATTCCATTCCGTCTCCCTAATAACCTATCAAGTAAAGAGTAACAAAGGGGGCTTCCCTGGTGGCACAGTGGTTGAGAATCTGCCTGCTAATGCAGGGGACACGGGTTCGAGCCCTGGTCTGGGAAGATCCCACATGCCGTGGAGCAACTGGGCCCATGAGCCACAAATACTGAGCCTGCGCGTCTGGAGCCTGTGCTCCGCAACAAAAGAGGCCACGATAGTGAGAGGCCCGCACACCGTGATGAAGAGTGGCCCCCGCTTGCCACAACTAGAGAAAGCCCTCGCACAGAAATGAAGACCCAACACAGCCAAAAATAAATAAATTAATTAATTAATTAATTTTAAAAAAAGTAATAACGGTAGTTACTATTTAATGCAGACATGCTACATGGTAGGCATGGTACTAAGCTAAGCACTTTTATATAGTTCTTACTTTCTTCTCACATCAACTATAAATGTAAGTTTTATTATTTTTAATTTACAGGGAGGGAAACTAAGACTTAGGGTCATTAAATGATTTGTCACACAGCTAAATGATGAAGCCACTGCATAGTAACTAATTGCAGAAAGAGAATCCTAAAGTTGCTTTCCTACTAAGACTGGTGGTTATATTTAGAATTGGTATTTTATAGCATCATTGTGCACATCTTAATTTCAGGGGGTCCCGATTGAGTCTGAGACTAATTCTTCCTTGATAGCCACTGCCAAGGTTTGAGATTGGTGATATAGAGAGGCCTGAGGGCTGTGGGATATCCTTGAAAAATGGCTCTGTAACTTCATGCTTTGATGCTCCAAACATATACCAATGATAGACAAAATAGAAAGTTAGAAAACCAAATGGATTTAGTCAGCCTCAAAACAGTTGTCCATCTTTGAGATCTGAGAACCAAATTTAAAAACCAAGTGGTTATCAGGGTTGAAGCCAGGGGTCTCCTGGACTCTATTCCAGAAATAAGAAGTGGTAACTAGAGTTCTCATTACCTATGGGACAAAGCCAGACCTGCTGCTTAAAGCAGGACCTGGGGAGAAACTTCATTGCTCATGACAGGAAACTAGAATAAAGGTTCTGTTGCTGAGCAATACATGGATCTAGGGCCTGTGAGCTGTACAGTTAAAGGAGTAGGAAGAGAGATACAGTTTGTGACTTAAAACTGAATTAGCCATATGCTGGTCCTGTGATTCAGCTCATAGTGTCTCTGACATCCCTGTTGCACAGCAGACACACAGGAAGTGCCCCTGTGTGACCTAGCCTGGTCTGGTAGCCTGGATGGCCTAGTAGAAGCAATGGCAAAAGTACTGGAAAGGGAGGAATGAGCACATAGAGTAAAAACCTTTCACTAAAAATGGGCTTCAAACCAAGATTCCAAAATATGTGAATGATTCATTAGATTCATGTAGTAAAGCAGACAAATAAAACCCAACTGCTATGAGACCAAGATTCTACTCTAGAAGAAATTAATTATATGGAGCAGTCTGACAAAGACTTTGAAATAAGTATGTTTAGAAGCTTAGAAAGACAAATGAAAGTATGATTTTCACTAAAAAGAGTGACAAATTTTGGAGCAAATCCAAGTAGAATTTTTTTTTTAAAGAGCACTTGTATTTAAAATTAGAAACGTTAGAAATGACAAATAGTCATTGAAATAAAAGCTTTAGTCGATAGGATAAACTCTAGACTGAACATCAGTGAGGAGAGAACCAATGGTTTGTAAAAGGACAGAGAACATCACCTAGACCAGAACATAGAGGACAAGCCAATTTTTAAAACATGAATGAAAAAATGGTTAAGATACATGGGGGATAGATTGGGAGGCTCCAGTCTGTGTCTAACAGGAGTTCCAGTGGCAGTGAATGGAAAGTGGGAGAGATACATAAAAACGGAAGCAAAGGTCACTGAAAGGTTTCAGGATTGGAGACATACCTGAACCCTCAGATTGAAATTGTCCTTTAAGTATTGAGGAGGACAAATAAACATAAATATACAGTTGAAAATATGACAATAAAACTTCAAGACACTGAGAGCAAAAGAAAATCTTGAAGCAGACTGGGGGACTTTGGGGAGCCAGTTCTGCCCAGTGGATCTTGGTCAAGGGTCTGGGACTGGGAGCCTATGGTGAAAGTGTCTAGAAACAGTTCCTTCAGTGTCATCAGCTAGTCTCGTACCATCCCTGGCATTGTCAAGGACCAAAGCACTAAACAATTCTAAGGAGAGCGTTCTTCCAAAACGCACCTAAAATGCAGCTGTAAATTTGCCTGCAAACGATCATAGTTTAAACCCAGTGGGTGGGAGACAGGGTAGAATATTGGCCTTACTTATGGTATTCACAACCTTCATGACTTGGGACAAGTCATTTAATTAATCTGTAAATAAGGATAATAATCCCTCTTTTATCTATTCTCACAGTTTTGTTGCGAGTTTCACCCATATGAGTTTATTTATTTTTATTTTTATTTATTTATTTATGGCTGTGTTGGGTCTTTGTTTCTGTGCGAGGGCTTTCTCTAGTTGTGGCAAGTGGGGGCCACTCCTCATCGCGGTGCGCGGGCCTCTCACTATCGCGGCCTCTCTTGTTGCGGACCACAGGCTCCAGACGTGCAGGCTCAGTAATTGTGGCTCATGGGGCCAGCTGCTCCGTGGCATGTGGATCTTCCCAGACCAGGGCTCAAACCCGTGTGTCCTGCACGCCACCCTTATGAGTTTTTATAGACTGTAAAGCATGATGCAATTGTAAGGAATTGTTATTACTTTACTACAGAAATGGATGTCAGCAATGATTCCTGCCCTCTTAGGGTTTATACATTAGATTCGTAAAAAACAAACATCTGAAGAATCCCTCCAAACAATACAAAAATGTTTACAAAGGTATTTATAACAACTAAGCACAAATTATTTTTGGTGTACACCAAGTGTGGGAATGTAAAATGAACAGAAGAGATGGGGTTTAATGTTGACAAAACTACATATTATGAATTACCCTATTCATTTATTCCCACTTGTTTGTTACTACGAAAATGTTCAAGCATGCACCTAGATTTAATAATTGTTAACATTTAGCCGTATTTGCTTTATCTATATATGACTATATATGTTCTTCTTTTCTGGATTTTTTTTTTTTTTTTTTTTTTTTTTTTGCGGTACACAGGCCTCTTACTGTTGTGGCCTCTCCCGTTGTGGAGCACAGGCTCCGGATGCTCAGGCTCAGTGGCCATGGCTCACGGGCCCAGCCTCTCCGCGGCATGTGGGATCGTCCCGGACCGGGGCACGAGCCCGTGTCTCCTGCATCAGCAAACGGACTCTCAACCACTGTGCCACCAGGGAAGCCCCCTTTTCTGAATCTTTTGAAAATAAATTGCAAACATCATGCCATTTCGCATCTATATATTCCGTATGCATCTCCTAACAGAAAGGACATTTACTCACATAATCATAATACCATTATCACATCTGAGAAAGTTAACAGTGGTAATCCCTCAATATTGTCTAATAATCAGCTGATATTCAGATTTCCCCAATTTCCTCAAAAACCTTTTTATAGCTGTTTTCTCCCCCGTTCAGAAACCACACATTATATTTACCTCACACTAAATTAAGTAGTTGTCTTCTTTCTCTCTTTCATTTGAGAACAATCTCTCCAGTTATTTTCCCCCTTAAATGTTAACTTTTTGAAGATAACAGGGCAAGAATGTTCTGATTTGTTGTGAAGATTATTCTGGATTTCTGTAATGTTTTTTCCTCAAAGAAACACATGTTCCTCTATCCCTGCATTTCCCCAAAATTAGAATGCTTCATCTAAGGGCTTAATTAGACTCAGGTATACATTTTAGATAAGAATACTTTATTATGATGTATTATACTTCATACTGCATCACACTGAGAGACATATAATATCCATTATTAGTAATGGTAAGCTAAATAGTCTGGTTACAGTGATTGCCACCAAATGAGTCTCTGTAAAGGTACATCTTTCTCTTGCTGTTATCAAAGAATGAAAATTGTGTCTCTGAGACTAACCTTTCTCCTAATAGTTTTAGCATCCATTAATGATTATCCTGGACCATTTTATTGGCATTGCAAAATGGTGAATTTCTAACTTTGTCATCCCTTACTGTCAGCCTTTGGTAAAAAAGAGCTTTCCCTCATCAAAAAGGCATGAACTACACTACCTCCTGAAAAATCATGATGCTTCTGTGCCTTTACTTACTAATTTTCAGGACAAGAGGTTCATGTAATAGTCACTTCGATGGCGGCAACTGAAATTTTTTTCCCTTTCTGTTTTTGAGGATTACTATGGACTCATTGATTTTTTTTTTTTTTACACTCAGTGTTTTGTTTTTTAAAAAAAACCAAAGTAATTACAACTACAAAGTATAATTTTTTTTAATTCGATGAGGCTAAATGTGAAGCCTAAGTCCTAATGGAATATAGATTGAATGGGGAGGGAGGTTAATCAGAATAATGTGGTTTTTTTAAGTATACATTATTAGAGATCCTAATCATTTTTTTTTAATTTATGAGATGATCTTTTCTGAAAGTCTCTGAGTACCTTAACCAGAGTATCACTGAAAACAAGAGTGTCAAAAAGGCACATTTAAATTGTTCTCAAAATCAATCAAAAATAATGAGGTGCTGGGAAAAAGTTGTATCCTTGATAATTACATCTATCAGTATCAGAAAACAAAAGAGAACAATCAGGAAATGACAACCCCACTCCCAAGTAGCACATTAAAAAAGGCTAATGAAAAAAAGTCTCTTTTAAAAATTGTACTAAATTAGCATTTCAAGTAAATTGACAACTTAAGCGTTGATAAAGGCCAATCTGGGGCCCAAACAATGGAAGTTCTGTTTCTACTTTTATCTGCTTTTAAAAGAAATGATCTCAGTTGACTTTCTTTTTGTTGTTGTCTTCTATGTAGATGGAAGCAGCTGTTCTAAGGGAGGTGACAGTCCTGTACTCTGCACAGGTCAGGGCATCCCTGGAGTATTATGCTTAATTTGGGGTTCTGTTGGTTAAAAGATTGACTTGGAAGAAAGTAACGGGGATAGTGAAAGTTGCTCAAAGCATTTCTTACACCATAACTCTATTTTCAGTCTGAAAAGGGGTTCATGTCACTGTCATTTTAGACAAGAAGTTCAGCCTGTTCTTTATAGCTACAGAGCCTAGCATTAGGACCAACGGGTGAAAAGTCGATTTGGGCCTAGAATGAGGAAGAATTCCTTCATAACCTCAGCTGTACAGAGCTGGAATGGCCTTACCTCCAAAGGAATGAGCCCCGCAAGGCCAACACTTTCAGAGGTTATAACTGCTTTACTTAAAGATGGTGTATGGGGGAGAAGCGGGCAGGCAGGGGGTTTTTCAAATATTTTGCGAAGAGTCTATAATTACAATAAGGAATGTTTTAAAGGTCATTTTAAATTTTTTTTAAAAAAATTTGAGGGTAAAAATGAATTTTATACCATAGCTTTAAAAAGAAAACTACAGCACATCCCAATTGGTGTATCACTGCTTTGTATTTGGGAAATGCGAGATGTACAGTGAGATGAAGTTTAAGCTGCAGCATTTTAAGACCATGGTATATTGTTTTTGATCACATTAAATTCTTAACTCCATCTAGCCCCAAATTTAGGAGCTTGTAGATCAGAATATAACTTTGTTAATAAGAATGGAAAGTAACATTTTGGACGTTGTCTTAAGAGTAGCATTAGTATTTGAATTATCAATAGTGACAAAAGCATTTTCTTTCAATGATAAAAGAAAACTTATAAACATAGATCTTCAAATGTGTCAGTTCATTTTAAAGGCAATAGTAAGTGCTGATATTTTATTATTTTGGCTTGTCAAGTGATTTTGTTCTTTATTATTAGACCAGGAAAAAAAAAAGCCCTAGTATATTCTGCCAACATATTCATCAGTCATCATTTTTGGAGACAGTTTTCGACATATTGTATGTTTTACTCTGCTAACAAGAGAAAAGACTAGCCATTAAGTTTATGTTTCTTTGTTGTTCAGCAAGGTCACATATCAGGAATAATGCTGGAAGTATGCTAATAAACAATATATAATGTAGGTCATCTGGGAGTAAGAAATATTTTCTAACTAGTTCTAAAGGGAAATATTGTTAAAAAAGGGATAGATGTTATTTATGCAACACATGTTGCTCTATATGTTACCATCAAAAGCATCTTGTAAACAGCTCAGCACAGTGAATCTTCTTTGGTGATTGTCAGGGTTTTTCAAGTCCGTGTTAGATTTAGACCTAGCACACTCAATTCACAACATGCCTAATGTACAAAGCCTGTTAGATTATATAGAAACCTTCCACTGGAAATATGCCTGCACTGCTGTGTTTTTCAAGGAATACCATCCTCTGTTACGGAAGCAAATACTATGTTAAGTGACAACAATTAAGAAAACTTTACGTTAACAGCATTTACACTTTTGTGCTTAACTTTGATTTTGTTGAGTTCTTTAAAATTAATTGCAATCGACAGACTGATATTTTCTATTGCTACTGTTTGTAAAACAATTTTTATATGACTGCTGATGAAGTGATAATTCTATAAGAATGCCTTAACAAACTGTTATTGATGTGATTTTACAAATGTCATTTTCTCAGTTTTGGGAGTGTTTCAAATGGATTATTTCATAAGGCTTTATTTTGTTTTCCAAGGTGGTTTTTAATTATAAATATCAAGTTTCATCATAAAGGCATTTATGTAACTGTGTTCTGGAAAACTTAAGCAGTACTTTACTTATTGAGTTCATCCAATATGTACTGAGCTGTATAGGGGACACAATAATAAAGATGTGAAATCATAAAAGCTGCCTTTATCAGAGAGCCTTGCATTTAGAATCAAGAGAGCTTATTTCTCTTCCCAGCTGTGTGGCACTGTGACATCAGGCATATTTTTCTACTTCTCTGGACCTCAGTTTCTTTATTTATGATACAAGAATTATAATAAATCCTGTTATATCCACAAGACTTTTGTGTAAAATGATAAAATGGTGTTAGAATGTTCAATATGACATGATTTCTTTATAGAAGATATGTATTTAAATGCTAGTACTTAGCAATTTCTGAAACATCATCTAAATTTCATACTTCACCTTAAAATTATCGTCTCTATATCTCTTAGCTACATTTTGTGAATCTTATTGGCTATTTTACTTAAAAATATCTAGAAACAACACCACAGTTATGTTGGTCAGAATGGAAGTGTGCCTGATCTTCAAAGACATCGGTTTCTGAAACTCAGCCATGTGTTACAGATTTTTTTTTTTTTTTTTTGTGGTACATGGGCCTCTCACTGTTCTGGCCTCTCCCGTTGCAGAGCACAGGCTCCAGATGCGCAGGCTCAGCGGCCATGGATCACGGGCCCAGCCGCTCCGTGGCATGTGGGATCCTCCCGGACCAGGGCACGAACCCGTGTCCCCTGCATCGGCAGGCAGACTCTCAACCACTGCACCACCAGGGAAACCCCCAGATATTTTTTTAATACCAACTTCTGTTTTTGAGTTTAGGTATCTTTAAACATATATTATGCCATAGTTATGTGCCCTCATTTCTTCCAGCTGTTTGCAACTAAAAGCATAGTGTTAGGATCAAGCCATAAGGTCATAGTAAGGACATAGAATTTTGCCCAAGTGGCCTCACAGAAGCTTGGTTAACAACATATATAAGACCAAGGTCTCAAGAAAATTCTGTGAGTAGGTAGGGTTGGGTTTTTTAAAAATTTAAATTAAAATTTTAAAAATGCATGTGTCTAAGTAATTCTGTTTATACTTGTTTTCTCAGAAGAAGACCTACCAGTGCATCAAGTGTCAGATGGTTTTCTACAATGAATGGGACATTCAGGTGCATGTTGCAAATCACATGATTGGTGAGTGACACTCTAAACATTATTACCCATAGATTTTTCTCCTCCTTGTGTACATCAGTGCCTATATAATTAAGCAGAGTTAAAGATGAATTAATTGTTCAACCATCAATGATTTACCTAAGCATGATTGATTGTTTTATTACTATTATTAGGCCTGATAAGACATTAGCACATTTTATTTTCTGCAAGGGCTAGTTTAGACTTCTGGAGAGGATTATGTATCTACTGCCAGTCAAAACACAGGTGATTAACAAATTAAACTTCTAATCATTTTTGCATTATTGAAAACTAACCGGAATGGTTAATGAACTGGATGTTAGCTTTCCATAGAGTTTTAGACAGGTTTTAATTTCAGAAGTTATTATGGTAATGGCAGTGCTGTGTGTTGCTTAAGCATCTGTATCAAAATGTAGAGTGGTGAGTTTTTGTGATAGGGAAACATAAATAATTTAACTTGCCGTAAAATAATTTTATGTGTATGGTTTCAACAGCCTGGAAATAATCATTATCATAACGATCACATAAAGAATTCAGTCATCATTTTTTATTCCCCACCAAATTTTACACAGATCTTTGTAAAAGCAGTTTGGGTAAAGATCTCTGAAGTCGCTCTAAGCCACTGTTTTCAGGGATTTTGCATTTATCACATGGGCTAGAACTAAAAGGATAATTTTTTCACTTACTCATATTGTCCCATTATCCCTTAATTCCTCTGGGGTTACCTCCTATGTTTTTAATTTGATAAGCACTTAGTAATAACACTAAGAATTTTACCAGCCAATTAAACTTTATCAAGCAGATCTTTTTCTACTAGTAAAATGGCAGTTGCTATTACTTTATACTATTTTTGTCATTCATTTGTGTTTTTACACTATGAGAGTTTTTTATTTCATACTCCTTTCATGGTGTTTTATAATACTGTAAATAATTGTGATATAATATTTTAAAAGTCTGATCAACCTCATGGTCTCCTACTCTCAAACTCTAAGAAAGGAAAGAAAATTCAACATTTTAGACTCTGAACTCATTTTCAGGGGTAAACAAGTTTTATCAGACACTAATCAGCTGCATTCTGAGAACGTATAGTAGAAGGGTTGCTCCAACTATAGTTACCGATCCTTAAAACCAGCTATAACAAAACTTCTAATGCTCTTGTATATACTAATGAAAATGAAGTCAAAAGTATGTTGGAAACTTTATTAATAGGTTTTCGATAGGATTTGCTGTATAGTGTTCAAATGATGGTCTTTAGGAGGATTATGGTTTATAAAAGACTAACTGCTTAATTATGCAAAATAGAACATATACCTAAGAGCTAAAATATTGGTCTAAAATATTGGTCACTTTATCTCTATATTTTCCAGATTTAAGTACTAATATTATTAGTGATTTTCTTATACATTAAATGGCCTATTCTTAAATGTTCCAGAATAACACTGACAGTTTTACTGAGTGTTTAGAAGGTAATGACAATGTGTAAGAGAGATTGAAATGTTTCTTCTATTTTCCTTTCTATTTTGGATTCCAAAAAAATACTCTACATAAACTTTCAAAATGGACTTGGTGTGGGGGGCGGCATGGGTTAGAAAAAATGACTTCTTCTTTCCAAATAATGAGTGTTAATATTTTCCATCTCTTTATTTCTTGAGTAGAGTTTACTGGTGAGAGTCATTAATGGTTCTGCATTATGCTACAGTTTTACATGGGCTTTAGTGAGAATATTTCTTGGAAGTTTGCAGCCTGTGGAAAAGTTAGTGAATCGTTGTGCTTCTGATTAGTTTTATTCTATGTAAACATGTTTCTGGTTCTGGATTTATTATTTATCCCAGGGCCCAGATGAACAAATGGAATATATTTTCAACACAGTATTAATGTTCTTTTGCACACGTAGAATCTGA
Organism: Mesoplodon mirus; assembly: GCF_964341445.2. Classification (NCBI taxonomy): domain Eukaryota; kingdom Metazoa; phylum Chordata; class Mammalia; order Artiodactyla; family Ziphiidae; genus Mesoplodon; species Mesoplodon mirus. The sequence goes on along the minus strand of NC_138989.1, from coordinate 41,606,439 downwards.
ATGGAATGTTGAGTGTGAGAGGAATTTTTGATTTTAGTATCATTTGTCCAAAACATTCATTGGTTTTTCCTGGTCCTTTTTTTAAATTGCTTTATACCTTTCCCTTAGTATTTCTTTTAATATTCCTTGCATCATTAGTGCTTTCCCAAAGCTTTCCCCCCTCTACCTTATGGTGGATTAATATGACACTCATCTCCTCTTGGGATCTGAGCGTTTAACAATTCACCTTCCATCAGAGAAGCAAATTCTATTCCTTTTCACAGAGGGCCTAGTTAGTTAATATGCATGCTTTTTTTAATAATAAAATATGTAATTCTCTTGCACTTGAGGCCCAAACAAATGAATAGTATCCATTTAATTGTTACATCTGTTGACCATGCATCCAAGTCCCTACACTTCCTCCACATTGTTAATATCTAGAGAGAGAGAATGTGTAAGGGGAGGATGTCACAAAGGCTAAGATATCCCTTTTTAAAATCCCAGTGTGATGCTTAGTTTTTCAAATGAGGCAGGCAGCATGATTTTGTTGGCTAAAATACCTCCGTTGAGGGTAGGTATTTTTAGGTTGTGTATCTTTGTATGTTTTCTGTCTAATCAAAAAATAATCTCAACCAGACATTTAGCAGGGAAGAGAGATTAGAGGCTATCTGAAAAGCCTCTTACTCTTTTTGTTAAGAGGGTCTATAGTGTTTTTACAGATTTTGTTTTCCATTTCAGTCAGGGGGAAAGATTATGTCACCTGATGGAAAACAAGGTCTGCAGATGACTCAGTGAGGTGTAACTTTAAATCCCTTCTTTGACCAAGTCATTTGCATTTGCTTCTATGTAGCCCACATGTTTTAATGCAATTTCAATGTCAGGGAACCTCCATGCTTCTTTCTGGATATGCTAGTCTCAGGCTTTTGGCCAGGGACATTTGTGAAAGGAAAACCATCAGTGTTTCTACCAGGTATACACTGGAGATGCTCTGCATAAGTGCCATTTTGCAGCTAGGTGTGAACACATGGTTTGAGTTGCAGGAATAATTACTCAATAAAAATGCATTCGGGATTTGACTTATGTCTATTAAGGAAAAAAAGAAAACCTCAGTCTGGATTGCATTTTGACACAGTTTCAGTAAGAAATCAGACCAGTGGCTATTTAGAGGTTTCTCTTCTCTTCTTGTTTACACACACACACACACACACACACACAAAGAGCTACGAAACATTTTAACAGCTTTCCTGGGGAAAAGATTCCCCTCTTTTAAAGTCTGCACAGATGAGAAATTTTTTCTTGTCTTCCTCTGTTCCTTTCACATAGTTTACACTGGCTTTTGACCTGAAAATACAGAAAGAAGCCGTTGTGCACTGTGTCCTTTAATTCATTATTCACTTGTCTCTTCTTATCAGCACAGTAAATATTTATTGTTTTTTTTCCTCTTTGAGATTTCTGTTATTATTATTATCATTGTTGTTATTATTATTTGGTATGGATTAGCACAGATCGTGATGAGACCAGAGAATGTAAATGTGTTTAACCCAGGAAAGGGATTGCCTCATATAAAATTATGAAGCTCAACAGCAGTAGAGCAAATTTGTAAGTGCTCTGAATAAAGGGTTGTTAGGCATGCGACAATACAAAGAGATGACATTGCCAAGAACTATTTATGAGAAGCTTAATTTTTTCACTCTGATAATTCTTGACCAATAGTTACCAGCCTCTAATTATCTATTTTAGTTAGAAAGAAATTTCGATCACTACGGAGGTTGGCATTGCAACTAGCGCATAAATCCCCAAAGAGACCAATGTGTTCCAAACAGCCACAGACAACTGTCTCATGAAACAGAGGGAGCAAATTGCGAGCGGCTGGTGGTAGACAACCGGCAGTAAGCTCACCATCGAAGACCAGTCAGATTGACAAAGAAATGATCAAAGGGGAGAAATACCATTATCCTTGGAATTGATGGCTACAGTCATGGCCTTTGGAGGACAAGTGGTCATTATATAGCTATGGCTATTTCCAGCCTTTGCTTTCATAGCTCTCATATGGAGAATATGAAGGGAATGAATATAAACCATTTACTTAAGAATTGTGGTTAAAAATTGACTTAGAGATGATTACTTAATAAGTTTTTTTTTCCTATTTTTCATCTGATCAGAAAGACGAGTGATGTAATAGCAAAATTGTATCTAAGGTGGCAGAGTACACTCTTTTGCGAAAAAATAGGAAAATCCACAAATAGTCATTAACAAACATGTCCTGGATCAAGGGTGACGCTTAGAGTATTTGGATGAAGCAAACGTATTTATCTTTTAGAAAAGCAAAGCTAGAATTTGGGACTATGAATGACAACTAATACAAAAACACAGATGGATAGATATTAACTATTTTTATTCAAATCTCTAATACTCAGTGCCTTATGGATAGTTACAATTTTTTTTTTTTTTGCGCTACACGGGCCTCTCACTGTTGTGGCCTCTCCCGTTGTGGAGCACAGGCTCCAGACGCGCAGGCTCAGCGGCCATGGCCCAGCTGCTCCGCGGCATGTGGGATCTTCCTGGACCGGGGCACGAACCCGTGTCCCCTGCATCGGCAGGTGGACTCTCAACAACTGCGCCACCAGGGAAGCCCGATAGTTACAGTTTTTAAAAGATCATGAAAAGATTCAAGCTTTCCACAGTGCTCGTGGGAATATATCTACCCTATGTATTATGTTACACGTGCTATGAAGGACTAATATCAAGACAAAAGGAATGCATAGGCCAGTTTTGTACAGTGTGGTGGAATTTTAGTCTGTACTTGTGGCAGGTGACATCCGTATGTTCTGCAATTTGTTTGATGCCCAGGGTCACAAATGGCATTTCCATTTCTTTAGTGGATGGTACACTACGTACTAATCTTCATTATAGTTCTGTGACATTCAGCATCACCTCTGAAACATTTCAGCTTGAGTGCTTTTGCTTTAGAATAGACTAAAACCAATATTTTGAGGCCTATAATGGTTTTGGATTTTATGTGTCTGAAGGGGAAATATCCAAAGATATGGATCTCTGCATAGGGAGATAAAGAGCCATGTTGTGCTTTACTCTCTCAGCTTTCATTGGCTGCTTTTTTAAAAAAAATGAATAGAATGAATCTACAATAGTGTATATATGTGTGGGTGTATAGATATGTGTCCACCTGCACTGTCCTAAGAAGCTCCAAGTCCTTAGGTTCTCTGGAGTTTACATGAATTCTAAATGAGAAGACTGTTGACTTTTTTTTTTAAGTCATCTTCAGTTGATTGCTTACAAAACTCGGGGAAGTAAGAAACAACCATTTGGTGTTAAATATGTTGAAATACTGGCTTGTTTCATCTGGAGCTGAATTAAAAAAGATAAAATCTGGGCAGTTTAATGGTAACAGAAAGCTACCCTCATGTGGGCAATGCTGGCTTATTTGAAAAGCCCATAAAGGGTTTCTACATGGACCATACAAAAGGGATACTTTCTCTTTAATAGCCATCTGTACAGGAGAGATGAGAAGTGGGCCAGGTCATCTCTCCTCAGCTGTCATGATATTAACGTAGGTAATGGAGCAAGCTCCGCGTTCTGCTGGGTGTTGTTTTTTATAGATGTTCATCGATTTACACAGATAATTCTATTTATTTCTTAGAGTTGGTCCAAGTGAACCAGGCAGAATAACAAACACCAAAGCATTTCAAATGACTTTATCTTTGTTTGCCACGTAACTTTTGTCTAAAAAATGGTGTCACACCTACTGTGCAGATGGCTGCATGATTTGTAAAGCAGCCAAAACATTTAAACAAATGTGTGATGTGGGGATAGATTAAATAAAGGATAAAATGGAGTGTGGGCCACAAATTCTAATAATCAGATGATTTTAAGTTGTATGAAGTGTGGAGTGATGGTCACAGTGACAGCAAGGAAGCTTGCCAGTGACAGCAAGGTGCCTCACAGCTCTCAGGATGGCGCCTGTGGCCTGGTAGGCCTCAGTTTGAGAACCGCACATTTGCTGTACAGCTGGCAGCTCTGTATGGGGACATCAGACAAAACGTATGTAAAATGAAGTGTTATTGCTTCGTATGAAATTGTTCAGAGAGGGAATTTGCAGACAGTAACTGAAAACAGAATTCATGGTACCAGTGAAGCAGACTGTAAATATGAAGAGGGTTTAATTATCTGCACAATTTAACAAAAATTCAAGACGTATTCAGAAAGGACATACGCAGGCATAAATAGAACATAGCTACACCGTTTACCAAGCGCAAAGTGGTGACACAGGAAATTATCAAGCTCCGCTACCATGAGCCTTTCTAAAAACAAGGACAATTTAATATGAAAGCAAAAAGATCTTTTCAAAGAAAAAAAAATCTGTTTGGAATAAGATACAGTTTTCAAGAGCTCATCCTGATTATTTGGATTCTTATTTCAGAAGCAACTTTTCAAGGAAATCTTTGAGCCTCTCTATTATTTCAGTGTTAAGCTTTTAAAAGACAAATCAGGATGTTTATCTTTGTTTTGTGTTTCAGCCTGCACCTAGCAGCTTTGATTTACAAGAGTAAAAATACTGGCAGTTAGTGGAGTTTCTAATTTACAAGCGCCTACGAAAGCCTCTTAGACATTTCTCCTGATGTTAATTTTCTGTGAGCCTGGGGGTTTTCACTGAGCCCACTGACAGATGGAAGATACAGTTTCTTGTTACTTTTTCGAACACATCGTCCTAAAAGAGACCTCAGAAGAACGTTGTCCCCAAGAAGAATTACGGGATGCCAGCCTTCCTTCCTAAGCTCCATACAGAGACGCTGGGCAGAGTCTGTGGCAGATAGAAGGTTCCATGTGACTGTCTGAGAGACGTTGGTAGGGCTTCTGGCTCTGGTTTTGTCCTCTCCTTTGACTTGCAGTAGAATGTGCCACGGGCATATCCGTTTCCACTCACCGTCTGATATGTTGTTTATCAAGTGTGGGTGTCTGTTTCTGCATGAAGTTTGCAAAACATTTCTCAATGGAGGGCAGGGAAAGTCATCAGCAAAAGATAAAAAGATCGATCCCCGCACACACACAGGCCCACGTACGCATAGGCATCGTGACCTATTTCCACAGGATCGGCTCAGACACATAAAAAGAAAAGGTCTCTGATGACCTATTTCCATAGGTTATTTCCTACTTGGGGGGCCAATCATAGCAGTAAACAAAGGAAAGGGAGCCAATATGGAGAGTAGGCGTTGAACTTCAGCTGCTCATATTGTTGCATTTGGTGAGCTGATAGGGCTTCCTAGGTCACCTCTAGAATTATGCCTATGACAGCAGTAGCTACCTGCCAAGATTGCAAGGTATCTCACAGCTCTCAGGATGGCGCCTGTGGCCCAGTAGGCCTCAGTTGGAGGGGTACACATTTGCTGTACAGCTGGCAGCTCTGTATGGGGCAGCCGTGTGGGCTGTTAGGGAGCTGGAAAGGAGACAAGCATGAAATTTCTTCTAACCCCAACTCTGTTTTTCTGTACTGTTGGCTGCTTCTCAGTTCCTTGACAAAAAAACCAATCAGGCACCCTTTAATCCGCCTGTGATTACCACTGGTATAAAAAGAGAAGCATAATGAGGAAAAATGCCTCGTTTTGTTGCCTTCAAAAGCCAACAAATTGGAGTTAACTTGACAGGAAGTGGCTTAATAATTAGATTATTTATTTATTCCTGACACATATCCCCCTGTTACTAGTCTCAGGAGACCCTGTAGATGGTACGATTTTCAAGCTGCCATTACTTCGCTGTCTTCTGTGAACAAAGAAGCTACTGTCTATCAGTCAATTAAATGCACTCTTTAAGCAGAGGCTTCGAAGTCCTCAATGGAGAGAGCCCTGGGACGCTGTGGCTGATGATTCCTTTCTCTGTACTGTACATCACACTCTCAACTACGGTCCCCACAGAGATGGAATAAAGTCAGGCATTAAAATATCACTTGTTGATTTGTTTGCTAATGAAGAGCCATTGAAATGTTTGTGTATTTCTATGGCAAAATTGTTGATAAAAGGGCTGACATGCCTGTGTATCTTAGTTCATCTGCCGTGAGTGCTTATTTAAGAATTATTAAAATTGAATTCAACAAAGAACAGAAATTTTTTAAAAATCTGAAGATAACAGGAGTTTTCTTAACTATTTTCATCAAATTAAGTGACTAAAGGCAGGAAAAACAGAGATGGCATCATTTCAGTCCCTTGCTTCCGTTGCATTCATCCAAACACCTTGTTCTCTCTGACATAAAAATGTCATTAAAAAAAAAATTTATTGGAGTATAGTTGATTTACAATGTTGTGTTGGTTTCAGGTGTACAGCAAAGTGAATTAGCTATACATATACATATATCCCTTCTTTTTTTTGATTCTTTTCCCATATAGGCTATTACAGAGTATTGAGTAGAGTTCCCTGTACTATACAGTAGGTTCTTATTAGTTATCTATTTTATATATAGTAGTTTGTATATGAAAATGTAAGTTTTTTTCAGAGAATCTGGGGGGCACACCTTTTAAGTTGGAAAAGATATTAGAGTTTCTTTGTGAGGATACTGTACTTGGAAATTTTTAAAAAGATGAATAGCATTTTGGTAGCAATTTCTCTAACTCAGTGAAATAGGTACAGAAGTTTTTCTAGGGAGCTTACTGGGGGCTTTTACAACCAAACTAGGAAAACATCTGTGACACATCAGACACAATCTCACAGCCCCGTGGATTTTAGAGAAATATGACTTTCCTTTTCTCTATGTTCCTCTTTCTGTTTTCTTTTCCTTTTTTTCCATTTTCTTTTCTCAGCATTACTTTATTTCCATCTAAGTGGTGGTGACTTTTCAACCACCACTTAGTCAGGGTTTTTATCCATCAATATATTCATCACCTTCTTACTACTTCCTGTTTACTATGTACAAAGCATGCCTTTGCTGGATCTCTCTGGCTCCCATTAATTGGTTTTTATTTTAAGAGTACATCTGTTGTTAGGTTGGAGGGCTACAGTCTGCTTAGGCTGAAAGACTCAGATAATATTATGACAGCTCTCTGGTGAAATATTTAGCTATGGCTCTGCCATTTAAAGGAAAAAAATTTGGAATTTAAACCAAGGCCGCTGAACATTGAAAAGTATCCCCTCTTCTTTGCATCAGGCTTCGTAACTGTAATCAAGGCTTTAACTATAGTGTTCATGATTACCTGACAACAGGCTGTAAATAATTAATTCAGGCCCACCATCAAATGGCCATATTCTTTATTTCTATCCTGTTATTCCAAGTCATTCTGTTAGAAAAAGCTTAGATACTCGGAGGTGTTCTGTAATGGAAAATGAATTCGAAACCCTTTCATTAATTGGTGATTAATATATTTCAGGATTAGTTTAAGCAGGGCCCTACCTCCTGCCCAGTCAAGTATGTTCTGGTTAATATCCAATTACCTGCACCTTCATAGTTATTATGTCTTAATATTTCGGATATGATAACCAGAAACTTGAGAGTCATGCTAATGAGGATCATAGAATAAGAATTAACCAGTGACATACTCAATGATCCTTAGTGAGGAAAGAATCTCTTTTTTCGCCTTAACACATTGCTTCAGCATCTTCTGGGCACTGACTGAAAAGTAAGACTTTGAACTACAGCCAGGCCAGAATGGGAGAAGCGAATCGTGTTCTCCTTTTGTATAATAGTAACCTGAATGTGCCGTATTAAAGTTCACCTAAGAACATGGTTTAAGTTCATTTTATGAAGACTCAGAATAGGAAACAGAGTGCCAGTTTCTGTTTCCCAAACAAGAAACATCATATCCTTTATCTTTTCCTTCTAACAAAGCTAAAAGTTGTTACCTCTTCAAAGGATGTTTTAATTCAGATGTATTTGGAATGCCTTTAATAGTTCACTAAGGAAACACCTTTCCCTGCTACCTTTTATCCTCTTTCCACCCCCCGCCCATGTATCACGATGCTGTACACATGTTACGTCTCTATTTAATATTTTTACAGGTAATTTCACTTTTGTACAATCTGACTTGGCTCCCCGAGCAGTGCCTTCTAGGGTGGTGTGTGCTGCATCAAACCACATAGCTTTCAAGAGTGCACGTTGTACGTTACCCCTTTATATGCTGTGTTGTAATGAAGCCACATCAGTAAATTGCAGTGAAGGGTGATTGTTGCATGGGGATGACTACTACACCTCGGGGTCCATTTGCAACAGATTATTCTTTTTATTGTTGTTATTACTTCCCATCTCCTTTACTCTCTTGCCACTGAACTTGCTCTTGGCCACCGGTGCAGGTGCAACCGCAGAGGGCATCTTAAGGAACACTGCAGGCAGCATTTTTTCTCTTAGGCACATACCAATCACCATTCAGTTCCAAACCCAGATACCCTGGGTGGCTTGGTGAGCCTTTATTGATCCTCCATTACTCTGTGGACTTGGTTTGTAATGTTCCCCATCTTCATCTTCTCAGAAGAACAAATTTACTGTGAATAAAAGTGACCCATTTCTTTTCACACGTTTCGTCTAGATGTAATAAATTTGTCGTCAGGATGATCAACTCATTTGTCCCTTCCCCCAAAGAGATTTAATAATTTATAAAGGGGGCTTAAATAGGATCGCTGTTTAAGGAAAGGATTTGTATTTTCCATATCTTCTTGGGCTTCTTTAAAACATAGAATAGGGCTTCCCTGGTGGCGCAGTGGTTGAGAGTCCGCCTGCCGATGCAGGGGACGCGAGTTCGTGCCCGGTCCGGGAAGGTCCCACATGCCGCGGAGCGGCTGGGCCCATGAGCCATGGCCGCTGAGCCTGCGCGTCCGGAGCCTGTGCTCCGCAACGGGAGAGGCCACAACAGTGAGAGGCCCGCGTACTGAAAAAAAAAAAATAATAATAATAAATAAAATAAAAACAAAAAAACCCCATAGAATAAAGTTATTATGAGCATTGTACATAGTGGTAATGTCTCTACAAAATAGCCTGTTTCCTGCCCCCAACCGACTGCTGTCAGTCAGTAACTAATAAAATAAAATAGTGTGGATTTAAGTCAAGGATCCTGTGTTCTTATTAAACAGAGTTATGAACAAGGTTTTAGCCTGGGTATAATTATATGCGAATTTTAATCCCTTTGTTGTCATAATTTTAGTACCCGTGTCCATTTGTTTTTCCAAATGGTTAGGTCAACTGCTGTTCTGTTTTTCTTTTTCTAAGGCTGAGCTACTGTGCAGCATTCAAACTAAAATGTAGAATTAGAGCTGACACACCTTCAATTGAACTATCAAGTCTTTTAAAACTGCTTGGCCGGTGACGCCAGGCCCGCGCTGTTCAAGTGTACACACTTCCGATTGTGGGCCAAGGAGCATTGATTTTTAGCTGTCATTTCTAGTGCACATACTGTAGAATTGAAATTTAAACCTTAATCCACTCAGTAATGCAATTAATTTTTAATGTGCAGTAATACTAATTGAAATAGCCTGAATTTAGTAAGTCACCACAAGACATTTTCTAAAGCAAGAGTCTCCACTGAGAACAGGGGAGCACAGATAATCATTGTTACAGTGTTTACAGGATAAACGCTCACTCTGCAGGCCTCCAGTGGAAAGGGGGTGTTCTTTAAATTAGACTATAGTGTATCTCTTTGTGAATAGAAATATCTTTTCAGAGAGAATTCCTACTTTCTACCCACTGCAACAGGCTACAGAATTTCTGATTAACTTTTTTTTTAAAAGAAAGCATAGTTTTAGTTAAAAATATCTTAACAGACTAAATGCAAAATTGTATTAACCCGTTCTTCTAAAAAATGCAATTATGAATAGTTGCAAATGAAATTACCTGCCATCAATGTCATGGTCAAAAGCAACGTCGCAATGGGTAATCTCATTATATGATGTGTATTTGAGATACTATTTCCAGATTCGATGAATACATGTACTTTATCAGCTGTCTGTAAATCTGTTGCCTTGTTTTGGTGTATTTATATTCCTGTGAACCAAAAATACCCCCTACTTTCTCTTATTTTAAACAGTGTTCCTTTGCATGCTCTTTTAAAGGTTTTGTGAGGGTTTTTTTTCCCTAGGCCAGAGCAAAGCAAAGCAAATTTTGCACAGTAAAACCAAGTAGGTTTCCAATCATTCCTACACTAAAAAGGTTCTCTAACCACATTTATCTGCTAGTAAATGAGGACTTTTTAAAATGCATCAGTTCTGCTGATGAATGGGCTTGCAGAGTATTCAAAATGAGCAGAAGCATTAAGTTTTAGAAAAAAGGCAATCACTGTATATCATGTTTTCATGGCTCTCACATTATAGTATTTAATAAACTGATGGTGCTGTTAAATATTTAGTAAAGGTTCCCTCCTAACCCTGCCTTCTATTCAAATGGGATTTGAAGACATTTTTGCAGCACATAAGTAAAAATGATGTTACAGAACTTGAGGCAGTTATAGCGTGGCATATTATCTAAATGAAGTGTGGGTAACATGGTACAAATGAGTTCAGCAGATTCACACCTAAAAAAATACCTAAATGAATTCCCATTCTTTGGATTAAGGGTTTGAACTGGCTTTCATTTTGTCACCGTTAAGTCAAAGTGCTGTTGGGATTGTGTACATAGAATCTTACAATGATATTATAGCGTACTTTTTAAAAAGGAGGCTCTTATATTGTAAGGATTTTGAGCCATCCTAGTATCAGTTGAGCTTTAAAATAGACATTTTTTTCTTTTTCACTAAATAGAGAGAGAGGAAGAAAAAGAGATGAGGAAAAGTCCGTTTATAGTTTATTCCGAGCACATTATGAAATCCAGTTGGGGTATAGTAAGTGAAGTCTATACAGCATCCGTTTGGGGTATGCTAGGCAAACAGCGAATCTTAGACAGATACTACTGAAATAATGCATAATGAATCACCTTTATCAATTTCTTCTTATAATATTTGATGGTTATTATCCAAATAACAATAATTGTCCTTTTAATCTGGAGTGAAAATTGGTTTCCAGGATTCTTAGCGAACTATTGCCAGTAAATAATGCTGCTGACATCATGACTGTTACCGTGTTGGTGGCTTAGAATTCACATGTAAACCTTGCAGTGCTTAAGAGTATGATGAGTTTTGAAAGTATAAAGATAAAGGCTGTATGTAGTTTGTCTTGTGTGTGATGCATTTGGTTCTTCTAGGAGCCTGTTTGCTCAGTTCTAATTTTCATCCTGTTTTATATGCAGCCAGTGACCACAGTATTCATTCAAACTGCAGAGAGACACATCTCATCTGTAAAGCATGGCTTACTGATCTTATGTGCTATTTGTATTCTCCTAAGAAGAAACATAGGATTCATGTGATTGGGGAGAAGCACATTTCTTTTTCGAATTATATATGTCACATGTATGTTCATATCAAGAATTTCATAATGAAGAATGGATAAAGGAGATAGCTTTAGGTATACACGAAGCAGAAGAGTAGGAAAGGGATGCGGGATTCATCTAGAGGTGTGTTTAATATTCAGTGCTTGAGGTATGTTGACCCCAGTTTACAAGAGTAGAAAATCCCATTTTCCAGCTTGTTTCAAATGTAGCAAAAATGCTGCTTCAGTTGCTTTATGCTACTCACATTGGGAAAGGTGCTTATACTGTGATAATTATCATCAAGGAATATTAATGCGTTCAGCATTTGTAACCCAAAAACTCATTATAGCTTAAGCTGTGCATCATCTGTGAAGAGAGAACTTTGCCAGAATTCGCTCTTCACAGGGGTTGCCTCCTGCTTGCTGGAGTGGCCAGAGTACTGCAAGAGGTCACTTAGGCTATTTTTGAAAGCTGAGGTTTTGCAATTTTTGAATCACTACCTTCTGCCTAAAAAGCTTTATTGTTCTTGCCACAAAATGTCCTCCTTCTAAATGAATGCAGAGTGAAGTGCAAATAATAATAATAATAATAATAATAATAAAATAAGAGATAACTGTGTCTTGTTATGTAGAATCCAAGAGGGTCAGCACATAGATCCTGTACCAAGGTAATTGAAGGATTGGTGTCTTTCCTTCTGTCATTGAGCAAAGGGATTCATTTACACCAGTTTCCTTAATGCAGGTGCCCTTGGGTTTCAGATAGAAATGCCCCCACTGGGGCTCCACTTCACAGCCCTCTGGCTGGAAATTGTGTAAATAAGACTGCAGGGTCACCCTTCCTTTTTCGGCAGCAGTGTCCTTAATTAGTCTGTGACAGTCTTTCACATGGGCCTGCCCTGTTCCTGGGATCGTTTCTCACACATCCAAGACATCTGTGATGCGTACATAGGTGTTTTTGTACGTGCATTTAAAATTATTCCAGGAGGTGCATATACTCACGTGATGGGAAGGAACATCTCTGGGTGTGCCCAGAATCCTATAACTTAATCTGATCAAAAGATCTGGCTAGGTAGCTCCCTTGTAAATTATAAGTGGTTTAGTTTCAGAAGAACATTGTGCCCTCACCTGAGGTGGGCAGCTTGTTGAAAAGGGAGCTGTGTGCCTGGGATATTTTTATGTGATTAAGTTCCATTATTTTTCTCCCACTGATCCATTGCTTGTCATTTCCCACAAGCAACATTGCTCCCTGCTGCATGTTATGGTTTGTGTTGGGTCAGGCAGAGAACACTAATACTCAGTTCTATCAGGCTGTCTGGCTTTGCAGGACTGCTGTGTTTCTGAGGTCAAATTGTGAACCTGGCCTTGCTCCTGGGAGGACTAGAAAAATATGTTTCATAACTTCCCGTAGACCTATGCGGAGAGTAAGAAGGAAAACCGTGAAGCCCATAGGCTCAGTTTAGATGAGCTGTGAGGTTGGAATTCATCAAGCAGGAAAGCTCACTGTTGTTTAGGAAGCTTCCTTACCGTGAGGGGTCATGGCCAAGGGTGCCCGGTCAGTCATAGCTGAGGGCATTGAGGGACAGAGTAATCATTCAAATAGCCCAGCAGGCACAGACACACAAGTTGATAATCTGGAATCAACTTGCTGGAATAAAAACTTACTTCCCTTTTAAAGTTACTTCCATGCAGGGTTATTGATAGAATGAGTACCTGAATTCAGTTATGATATTGTATCCTTGTTCCACTGGAGGCAATTTGTTTTTTTGTTTCTGTTTGTTTGATTTTTGAATGGGACAGAATCTTTGTTTTATACACTGGAGCACTAATGCCACAAAATGAATGAATGTCCTGAACCAGAGACCTATTCTCAGTAGAGTTGGGCAGGGATGCTGACAGTCTAGCTGAGAGATGCAATGGTGGCAGATCTTCTGTGAGGATGTAAACTTAATAATCGTTATGAATTTTGAGCAATTCATAACTCTACTTCCTCACCCAAAGAAGCATTATGAAAAGATTGCTTCTAAATCCTTCAGACATTCTCTGCACTTGTGATAGATGCCATCCTCTTTACCTCGAGGCATTGGAAATGAATGTGGTGGGTTTTTTTTGTTTGTTTTTTGCAAGAGTTAAAAATGTATACTTTAAAAGGAGCAAATTGCATTTTCATGTTTAAGTTCATTATTTGCACTTGATGTGGTAAGATCCAAATGTGAAGAATTGCTTTTGACATTATTTCTGTGTCTGCTGCATCCTAGGATCCTCGCATTATTATGCTGAAGTGCACCATCGCATGGAATAAATGTGATGTTGGAAACCTGGCAATATCATAAGATCGCATTCTATGTCCAGGCTGTTTCGGTTAGTTGTAACTTCTTCAGTTATTGAAACAGCTTAATTTAACGTAGTAATGACACAGTCAGTAAAATTGTGTGCAAGTATATGTGTCTTTTATGAAAAAAATATAATCTTCTAAGTTGTATCAGTTTGTTTAGAGGCAAAAAAAACTTTTCTCTCTTAATGAAAAGGTAATTTTAACTTTCTTTAAAGGCCTGTTTTACCTAATCTGTGTCTTGAACTATCACATGTTATGTTATGAACTAAAAGTACATTCATTTCAAAGGTCTTAAATTATATGGCTGATTTTTGAATTCCAATTCAAATTTTCTGTCAGTAACTATAGTTTTCTAATTTTTTAATGGCCTTTCTTTAAAATAAATTTTTATAGTTTGTGTAGTTCAGTGCGTGTGTGTGTGTATGTGTGTACATACACATGCACACATATCTGTATGTAGAACTGCTGCCAACCCTTTTCACCAAAGACCTACAGGTACACCACTCCATGTCTTGTGTTTAACCTGTTTCCAACAGCTCAGAGAGATGGTATAAAAGTGAAATGAGGGCTTCCTTGGTGGCGCAGTGGTTGAGAGTCCGCCTGCCAATGCAGGGGACGCAGGTTCGTGCCCCGGTCCGGGAGGATCCCACATGCCACGGAGCGGCTGGGCCCGTGGGCCATGGTTGCTGGGCCTGCCGCGTCCAGAGCCTGTGCTCCACGACGGGAGAGGCCACAGCAGTGAGAGGCCCGCATACCGCAAAAAAAAAAAAAAAAAAAAAAAAAAGTGAAATGAAAACCATGGAGCTTATATTGGAGTCTGATGTTTGAAAGAGAGATATTAGAAAAGGATGTTTTTTGGCTTGGCTCCCTTTTTAGATGTAAATGCTGCTTCATTAGGACTTGGAAGAGTTTCCTGTGGTTAAATTTAATCAAATGGCTCGGAATAACAAACTTGTATGCTCAAAATTCCAGGACAGTTCTGTACGTGAAACATGATTTTCCTAAATTTAAAACACACACACACACACACACACACACACACATACACATCACTACCAACACCAGCAACTGGTTTGTGAAATGCTGTATGGAACTATCTCAAACCAAATTCCTACTCCCTGTCAGTAGTGGATTGATAAATGATCACATATAGAAGTGTAAATCATAAGAAATACATTTCAAAGGGTCTGGGTCTTGTTTTTGGTAAGGACCAAAAATTAAGCAAACATGTTGCGTGTTAAGTGCACTCAATATTGCCCTCAAATAGATTTCGATCATTTATTCTTCAGGCTGTGACATGAGGTTGCGTCATTCTTCCCATTATACAGATGAGGAAATCAAGGCTTAAGCATCTGACCCCAACATACAGGGCCAGCTGGTGTGCATAGTATAAGGAGACAAACACACTTTCTTGATGCCTCTGTATCATTTTCAAGAGACGCAATAGTAATTTCTCCCCGTGTTCACAAGTTGTCCGATTTGGGATCCTCGGTTGAGGTGTTTTTAGTGATTCCTTTGCGATCATTGCATCAAAGCCTGATGCTGATGCCATTTGCTAGGCAACAAGTTTAACTGGTTTTGACAAAATTTATATTTCCATTAAAAGCAGTAACTTAGGACTTAGCCTGGTTATTCTTTTTTTACTTCCTTAAGCCAAACTACTTTGAAAGAGCTAAGTATATTTCTGCTTCAGAATTCTTTGGAAATTGTGGGAAATAGGTAATGAAATGACAAAAGTGGGTAAGTTCACTGTAAAGAGACATGAGTATAGGACATACTAACCTATGAAAGGGCAGCGTAGGAATGCTCATGGTTCTGCAAAATAGCAAGTGGTTATGTTCATATCTCTTTGAAAGTTGAGTCTGTAGATTTAAATAATGGTAGCTTCATTCTGAATGATGCTTGGAATCCAGAATAGTGTATGAAAACATCCTAATCGCACAAGTTGTCTAATCTTTATCAGAAATGGGAAGTTGCCTGGAAAACCCCAACATTTCTACAAGCCTCTTTCTATAGGCGTCTATACATGAGTCCACTTTAAGAAGATTGTACAGGGAGTCATGTAGTCACTGCACATTCATGTAAACATGCAAAAGGCGTCAACATAACTATATGCAGCCTGACAATACAATTTATGATGTTTATCACAATTGCTTTTTTAAATAGGCTTTTGAACCAATGACATAATTTATTAGATGCCAAAATGTGTTATTAGGTAGAGAAAGAGTAATGAAGAAGGATGCTCTTTATGTTACTACTTCTGTACATTTCCTATATTGCTGCTATGTTGGGCAAAGGGAATCAAAACATGCTCTAAATTTCAGTCATAAAACAAGAGCAAAATTGTGCAGGTTTCCTCCCCAAATCCAGGAGGAACAATGGCCAGTAAATTGAAAGTGCCATCTGGGTCTAGATGTGAGGTCATTGCCAACTCTTCATTGGTGCTGGTAGAAAGCTTAAAATTATGATGATGCATCCATGTTTTGTAAGTGTTCTTGCAATTGGAG
>NC_138989.1:41582796-41587796 GCF_964341445.2 Mesoplodon mirus | reverse complement strand
GAGGCTCTACACTTCTACATCGGAAGTGACACTGGCCACCTCATCTCCCACGACAATCGGGCTACCGTGATTACATCTTCATTTTTGAATGCCCAAGACACAATTGTAATGTTTTACTCGAAGTCTTAGCTTCCTTTTCACTTCTGTATTCCTCAGATTGCCCTGGAAATCCATCTAGAATTTCCATTAACATGTTTGCATTTAGTGATGCTTCTAGTTCACTGACAGGGGTTGTAATAGTGAACTATACCTGTATCATCTAATTTCATTCGCTTTTACCACTGGACCTCGGTCATGTTAATGTGGTAAGTATTTTAGGAAAAATGAGAAGACTTGTAAGTACTTAACATTTTATTGAAATTTAATTGAATAGTTAAGGGGTGATTAAAAATCTGAAATTAACGCTCTTTAGAAATTAATGACAGTCATTAAGATGTAATGGGGCTGCTCACCAACAGTGCTCAGAAAGGTTGGGGGATTTAAATTTGCATGGGGGTCAGAGCAGTGAAAGATGTTGTTTATAGTCTCTTGAGCCTCGACTGCAATTTTAGAGTTGGAACAAAAGTGGTTCTTTTTCTTGTTGTGTTGCTAGGATTACTGTATCTACAGTAACGGCAAGTTTCATTGGGCGCGTCTGTGTGTCCGTGGCGGTGAAGGCCAGGTTAGCCACTCTGGGCATCTGCGGAGCTGCAGAGAGAACATGCTCTTCCCAGGCCTCCAAAGGCACCTGAACCAATCCAAATGCTCGCTCTCTCCCCACCTGCCCTCTCAAAATAAGCGGCAGTTCATTATTTATACTAGCTTGAGTCCTGGGTCCCCTTATGAGTAGAGACTAATGTTCATGTGGAATGGAGTGATATAATGTGTAATGATTTTTTGTTATGAATTTCCACTCCCTGGAGACAGAGGCAGCTTCACCACAGCCACCTGACCAGGGTGGAAAGACAGAAAAAGCTAATATGTTCTCTCTGCAGTAGTTTCCGAGTTCTCCTCCTCGTGGGGGAACTGTCATAGACAAGTGTTAATCCCCAAAATGCCCTCTGATGTTTGCTTAGAAAATAATTGGTAATCTGATTTTCTTGTTTTCTGAAATCCTAGAGAAGTATAGCATTTGGATTTTTAATGTATTGGCGCAATACTTGTGATGTCGTTTCACAGAAAGAGAAACAGGTTGACGTGATCATACATAAACATAAAACATAAAAATGAAATTTTAAAAAAATGTTAACTTTAGAGTTAGTTTCCTGTAATTTCACCATTTCAGAAAACATATCATTTGCTACATAAAATGAAAGCGATGAATCTTTGATACTGTGAGAGTAATGGTATTATACAGAGGATTATCACTGAAGTAAGAAGAAATATCGAATTCGATTTAAAAATTGGCTTAATAATATGACAAAATATTTTCAGTGTTTGAAGTGGATGTCCTTATGTTAAAGAAATAGGCCTGTAAAATGGCTGATTTTTTTCTTAAATTTTCTTTCCTTTTTTCCTTAATGCTATTGCATAACTTCCTTTTATGTTTTTCCCCGCTCCGGTTTATCTCGTTTCCTCCTGCAGCCAATTTTTAATTATCCCCTTTCATACTAGTTAGTAAGCATGGATAATCTAAAACACTTTATACAGATGGTATTCATAAAACACCCACATACTGAAGCTACATTTATAGTTCCTCCAGCCCACACTGAGAAGGACACTAGTAAAGCTTCCTCTAAGATGGTCAGGTAACAAGGAAACCTTTTCCCAGAGTTCACTCCTTAACAGAAAGAGGCCTTGGATGGTTGGCCGCAAAGGAATTTAGCCAGGGATTGGAAGAGGCACGCTTGGGATGGAATGTGTGTTGAGGAAAAGGTGTCCAGGTCAGAGGTATTATGCATAGGTCAAATAAGGTGTGAAAAGAATCAGGAATTGACTGCATACAGACCTCCTTGGGGGCTCATCAAGCCAGCACCTACTCTCTGATTAACCTATGAGTTCCATCAGCCATGTAAATTAGCACAGGCCCACTAGCCCTGGGCCTGGAAGAAATCGAGCTGTGGGAATGTACATATTTTAATGAAAATTGAATATACATCCCACAGCATCACTCCAGGACTCACTCAGGTTTATCATTCTTGCTGGCGTGTAATGCATTATTGCTAAGTTAGTGGATCTGATAAATTTGGGAAAGAGTGTGGAATATTTTTGTGACGAGATTTTTTGTAAAAACCTGTTTGCATACTTCAGCTACATGGTATACAAAGCTGTAAGCCAACAGCACCGTGCGGCTTCAGTTCCTTGGGAGTTTTATTCACACAACTTTAACAGGATGTCTGCTTAATAGTGGGGGACTTTCTGTGTAAGAGTGTGTTATATTGCATGCAGCATCCTTGAATAAGCTTCGTAGTTCATGTTCAAAAGTTGGTTCCGATGACTGTGTAGCCCAGAAAAGATAGTGGAAACTTGAGGGAAGGTTGAGGAGTAAACGGGATACGCTGCTACTAAGAATGGAAATGGAAGTAAAGGAACTCTCTTTCCGATTATATTTGAAATTTTGTTTAGCATGTCATCTTCCTACACATTCCCTTTCCTGTCTTATCTACTCTGAAACGCATTTACTCATGTCTATCAGCCCAGTACCTGGGTGCTTAGGTACTAAAAAGTGCTTTAAGCGTGCAATTTGAAGACTGATAAATCAGGTCTGTTTAGCTCAGGGGAAAGGAAAGCTAAGTGGGGATTTAGTAGAAGGGAATAATATTCCTAAAAGGCAGTCAGTTTGATGCCAGTAAGCTTTTTGAAGTAGAAACTAATTTGAAAGCATAGAGGTCATGACTGAAATGGAGGACTGGACCAGACTATCACATTTTAGCAATTCGAAGGGAAGTTTCCTTAAACACAGTAAGTAGATGGAATATAGAGTAACTTGCCAAAGTCAGCAGTGGAAATAGGCTCAGGGAACTAAATGAATTTTTGGAAAGTAGGGACGACTGGGGTAGAGCCACAAGCAGCATTTTAGAAGCTAATCCTAGGAGGCATGACAAATGTATTTGCTGAGTGTCTGTTATAATTTCAGGCCTTAATGGGTATGTGGTTTTCCCCTCAAACTTTAAGTGTTCTAAAATTTGAGTACACTAAAGGTAGTGTATCTACCTTATCTCTCTCTAAATTGGAATTTTAATAGCAAAAAGCAATTAATAATTTTTCCCATTAAAACAAATAATGCATGCACCCTTCACTTTTACCTGGCCCCCTGCTCCTGGGGGATGGGGGGAGACTGTAGGAATCATATGATACAGTGTATGTCAACTTTTGTGCTGCAGTACTTGAGGGAAAATGAAGAATATAACACTACTTATTACAGGGAGACAAATTACAGTTTTTGTTTCATGTGGAAAGTTTAAGGGTGGCAGCTTGACAGTAAATTCCATCAAAATCTACCCTGCCAGAATGCCAGCATTGTTCTTCATTCATTTTAGCGTAAGGTTTAATTATTTGCTGATTTTTAATACCAGTCAGTCATCCTTAGCATCACTGAATTAACTCTGAACCCTGTATCAGTAAAGAGCCTTATGTTGCCCCATTTTATTATAACAGTGCAATACAAATTAAAATTGCATCTGTTAAGATTATATCATATATTTAGATTTCAGGAGGCAGAAACACAGTATTCTCCTGAATATAACGGTTGGAGCCAATAACCTGTAACCAATTGTGTACTTTTTCTGTTGCAAAATCTGAACTATAAGGATTACGTTTTGGAAAAGATTATAAATCTGTCACCACTAATCTAATCTTTACAGTGGCTTTGTAACCAGTTAGAGACTAAAGATCATTTCTTCTCTTGCTCTGATTTTAATCATAACATATATTTGATATTTCAAAACTTTCTTTTGTTCCATCAGCACGTGCATTCTAAAGTGTACAACATTAATAAATAGAGGCATAATGAATGCGACTAATTGATTTTGGCAGTCAAAGACTGGCACTCTTTTTATACAATAGGGAATCCATTCAAAGAAGCTTAACTGCTATTGAGAACAAGTCTTCGATGCAGTAATGGTTTCTAATTTGGATTCTGTGTGAGGTGAGCAGAATGCAGTTATTCATAGTAGTTCACTACTCACTACTCTTATTTTTGGTGTTTTTTTTGTTTGTAATACTCATTTATTGGATTCTCATTTCACTAAATAAAATTTTATGTTTTGGTGTATATATGAATTCTGCTGCACAGTTATGAATACAATTTCTGTAAGTTGTCTGTTTGTCAAAACTAGAGATGTAGAACATGGACAAGGGGCCATAGCCAATCCCTCTCCCTGTTTTAGATCCAAGCCAGTTAAATTTACTTGCCCTTGACTTTCTAGTACTGGAATCAGACTGTCCGCATGACAAGTAGCCACTGAAAGCCACTGAAAGCCACTGACTCAGAGACAAAACAAGTTTATTAATTTGTAAGCACAAATGCCAAAATACAGCTTCTGGTAGATGTTAGTGAAAAATTAATTCCTTGAAACTCCAAGGGAAAAATAGGCCTGCATTGTATAATCGGTCTTACCTTTAAAAATGTGAATGGCCTTCAAAACCAATTTTGCCTCCTTTATAAAATCTTTGAACACTAAATTATATTACATGGCTGTGATTTAATAGTGGACATGAGATCAAATTGGGTGTCACTGAAGCATTAATCAACCAAGTGTCATTACAGGTAGTTAACAACTCATGTGCTAAGCTTTGTCACTCGAAACCGGAGAGAGTGTGAACCAACAGACTCATCACTTACTGTAGTCACAACTGATTTAGAAAAGATAAAGAATGACTGTTGTTAAGGGCTTACAAGGACTAAAATTTATACCAAAAATAACTTTTTTCTGTGCCGTCTGGCACCACTGAAGGGCGAAGATGTTGTGTTTGACTGCAATTAGGAAAAAGCTCTAATGGGAAGTCAGTCATTTCCAGGCACAGTGCAATTGATTTTCCACCAATCAGAATAGGGAATGAGATACTCTAAGTCTATTATT